>NC_134540.1:150606948-150906948 GCF_050624435.1 Tenrec ecaudatus
ACAGCCCCCCGTTAGAACTGTGGCCTTAACATTTTGTAGGGAAATAAAGCTTTGGTTGACCTTGGCTCTGGCAGACCTCATTAAAATAACAGACTGTCAGTTTCAAGTTTAAAATAACCGGGTTGTCAGTTTTATATGAGTGGAACAAGCTACAATTTTATTCTCTGGAAAGAGGGTAGGGCTGGAGGCTGCAGAAAGCTTGGGCGAGGCTGCCATCTGGTGGTCCTTGCGAGTTCAGCCTCGAAGGGCTTAGAGCAGTGGTTCTCAACCTTCCTATCCCTTTCATACAGTTCCTCATGTGGCGGTGACCCCCAACCATAAAATTTTTTCATTGCTATGTCATAACTGTCATTTTTCTAGTGTTATGAATCGTCATGAAAATATCTGATATGCAGGATGTATTTTCTTTCTTTTAAAAAATCATTTTATTAGGGGCTCATACAACTCTTTATCATGATCCATACATACATCAATTGTGTAAAGCACCTTTGCACATTCATTGCCCTCATCATTCTCAAAACATTTGCTCTCCACCTAAGCCCCTGGCATCAGCGCCTCATTTCCCCTCTCCCTGCATTTTCATGGTCACAAATTGAACATAATTAAAGCATAGTGATTAATCACAAAACATTATATAATTCTACATTGTGAAATATTTCTTTCTAATGGCAAATAGATGAAATTTTGTCCTGAAGCATGGTGTAGCATGGCTAACAGTCTTCACGCCGGGTACTCGTAGGTGGGCATGTCTGCCTGTGCACGGACCCGCCTGGAGACAGAGGAGTGGTGCTTCGGTTCCTAAGACCATCTGAAATATGGTTTCGGCGACCCCCCATGAAGAAGACTCTCATCAATCAGGGTGACCTTGGGAACCTTGAGGTTATTTTCTGTTGTCTCAGGGACCTGTTCTGACAGCCTTCTTTAAAATGTGCGTAGACACTAAGAACCAATATGCAACTTATTATTTCAAATCACTGTAAAAATCAATAAGAAACTCTCTGCTCCTTCGTGCCCAGCAATCTCTGCATAGAAAGGACTCTGTGTAATTAATTTTCAAGAAAGTGAGATCGCACATAAGGAAGGGGTCCCGACCAAAAGTGTCCACGCTTCTCTTTCTTATCACAGTTATTACATGAGTAACTTTGTCGACATTCGCCAAACTTCACATAGGATCTCTGTGCTTTCCGAATGATCGCTGTACTTAAGAAAAGTCAATATAAGACGCAGGATCGCTGCCACAGTAGCCAAGTAAGATGTCACCAAGCTGAACGCAGCCGGTGGCCAATATGTGACCAGTCCCCACCAACGTGATTCCCTTTCACGGCAAATGTGTATCAGGATAAAACTGTGTCCCACAGCGTTTCCCGCGGGTGACTTCTCAAAAGTGTCGCCTAAACCTTTCCTGCCAGGTTCCTTCTGGTGGGCTTAGCAGCGGAGTCAGTAGCTGAGCACTTACCTATGTGTACCGCCAGATCCAGCCCAGGGATCCCATGTAGGTGAGCACAGTCATTCTAGAGGACGGGCTGAATTTCAATCGGCATCTGCTGAAACTGATTCCAACTTTGTTCTTTCCTGGTGCACTTTGGAAGAAATGGTTGAAGGCAATGGAGTGGTGACAGAGAAAAGAGATAAAAATGATGTCTGTTGATGTCAAGTGCAATTTATCTAAAGAATGGAGGCGAGGCTGAAAACCTTAATCCAAAGCTTTTAATTCAAACACCCCTCCTCCTTCCGCTTTCAGCTGACTGCCAACAGGCTGGTTTCAGGAATGACCTCAGATCGTGCCTACTCATATGGTAGCTACTAGCCACGTATGTTGGTGAGCCACGGAGAGGGCCTGTAGCCTCAACTGAGCCATGCTGTGCATTTATAAAGGGGCCCTGGCCATCGTGTGGGTTGGGTTTTAGGCTGTTAACCACAAAGTCCGCAGTTCAAACTTACCAGATGCTCTTCAGGATCAAGAAGAGGCTGGTGACTCCGGTAAAGATTTATAGACTCAGAAACTATATATAGAGTTGCTATAAGGTGCAATCGACTCAGTGGCAGTGGGTAGGTACGTATATAATGTGTACCACAAAGAATTGGTTAAAAGTGTAAAATATCTCATTAGGAACTTCTTGTATTGAGTATGCATTGCAATGGTAATGTTTGGGGTATGGTGAGCTAAGGAAAATGTACAATTAAATTTCATTTCACTTTGCTTCTCTGTACTGTGACTATTAGAAAATGTAAAATGACAGAAGCAGCATGCATTTGGAATTTGCACAGCGTCTCTGCAAGGGTGAGTTGCCTCCGAGCCTCAGGGTCCCCGAAGTGGCCCTTCTCTGAACTCAGAGAACCCGGCTGGGTATCTGATGCTTTAGGACTTAACAGTGAAGGTCAAGAACGTGGTGTCAGGGGCTCTATCTGAAGGCGGAGGAAGCGGCACTCCTGGGTCGGTGCCCCATGGGGTAAATTGGGTCCTTAAGGTAACCAGATGGTTCTTCGGGAAAAAATAATTTACCCCACAGAGGTAAGGACTTACTTTCTAAGAAGGAGTGCACTGTGCTCACCCTCTGCCATCTGTCCCTACGGTGATATTTCTGCTCTGGCGGAATGTCTAGCTACAAGTGCTCCAGCAGCATATTAACGTATTAAGTACTCAAGAGAGTGGTTTGAAAGGGGCTGGAAGTGTCATTTCTACCATCTTGAAACTGAGTGTAGGGGGCTCGTGGGGCTTTCCAAAGTCACCTTGAACACACCTATCTGCTTGCAATCTTGCACCCCTCTCCTCAGCAGGGTCTTTATATCCATGAGCTTTTGTCCCTGGGAGGCCCCCTGCCAAGACAGTCCTCAAGGTCCTGCCTCCTCTTCCAGGGCTCAGCTTCCTGGAAGTCTTTTTAAATTATTATTAAATCATTTTGTTGGGTGGTTATACAACTCTTATCACAATCTAGCCATCCATCCACTGTGTCAAGCACATTTGTACATGTGTTGCCATCATCATTCTCAAAACATTTACTTTCTACTTGAGCCCTTGGTATCAGCTCCTCAACTTTCCTCTCCCTCCCACCCCTCTCCCTCATGAACCCTTGATAATTTGTAAATTATTATTATTTTGTCATGTCTTACCCTGTCTAATGTCTCCTTTCACCCACTTTTCTGCTGTCTGTGCCCCAGGGAGGGAGTTATACCTAGATCCTTGTGGTCGGTTCCCTCTTTCCACCCCATCTTCCCGTACTCTCTCGGTATCTCTACTCTCATTATTGGTCCTGAGGGGTTTATCTGCCCTGGGTTCCCTGTTTTTCCAGCTCTGATCTGTCCCAGTGTACATCCTCTGGTGTAGCCAGATTTGTAAGGTAGAATTGGGATCATGATAGTGAGGGGCGAGGGGGAGGAAGCATTAAAGAACTAGAAGAAAGTTGTATGTTTCACTGTTGTTACACTACACCCTGACTGGCTTGTCTTCTCCCCACGACCCTTCTGTAAGGGGATGTCCAGTTGCCTACAGATGGGCTTTGGGTCCCCACTCTGCACTCCCCCTCATTCACAATGCTATGATGTTTTTGTTCTTTGATGCCTAATACCTGATCCCTTCAACACCTTGTGCTCACAACACCTTGTGATCACACAGACTGTGGGCTTTGTTGCTTTTCTGCTAGATGGCTGCTTGTTTATGCCTTTAAAACCCCAGACACTATTTTTTTGGTAGCCAGGCACCATCAGCTTTCCCTGGAAGTCTTCTTGATCCCACCTCCCTCCCCCATCACAAACTTCTTTTAGATCATGGGTCTCACCTCCTACAACCTTTATATTTAACAGTCTTTAAAAAAATTGTTCTTATTTGTATCTACAAGGAGACTTCAGAAAGTTTGTGGAAAATGGAATGAAAAGACAATTGAATTTTCCCAGATTTTTTAATCCCCCTTTTTTGTCTTTCCACACTGGATGGTGAGTCCCCTGAAGGCAGGATTGGTATGTTACATGTTGCTGTTTTGTTCCCAGTATGTGGTCGATGGTACATATGTGTGTTGTGTGTGTTCAATTGAGCTGACACCCATAAATACACCTCAGCCAGTCAATTAGCTATAAAATATGAGGACTTACAAGGAAACTGCTGCTCCTTATGTCAATCAGTGCCTCTCCATTTAAGGACATCAGGAATGCAAACTTTATTTGGAGATGGAGAACTTTATTTCCTGTGGATGCCTGGTCTCCTTCATTCCTTCGCTATCTTCCGTGCACTACTTAGCCAAGTAGTGTGCTAGCAGATGGGCCACAGTGATGAACACAGTGAACGGCGGGCCTGCTTTGCGTGGCCCACAGACTGGGAGAGGAGACCCGTGATGATGGTGCTGTGTTTAGGGAAGGAACAACCTGAGGGGTGTCCATGAGCACACGCTGGGGAGATCCTTATTGACTCTGAGATGCAAAGCCAGGATCCCTGGACACTGAGTGACACTGAGACTCAAAGCAAGCATTAGACACAAAAGCCTTCTCTTCTTGCCCCACTATATAAACTACATATTTGGCTTGACTTTCACAGGATAGCTTTGGGTCGGTCCTATGACTTCCTGGGATGGATATCTGTTAGTATCTCATTCTGTGGAGTCTAGAACTCTATTTGGTCAGAATGGCTGACAATTAAATCTATTAACCCACACCCGCTTCCTAGTTAGAACTATAAAGGGACAAGACATCACATTGGGTTATATCAACAACATAAACACACCCAAAAATTGCAAGATAAAAGAACATGTAACATGCATCACACAGTACAAGTCTACAAAGGTAAGCACAATCAAATCACACATGTCCAGAAGAAATTTATTTGCTTTTTATTGTCTATTCCAGAAAAGATATAGGATAGCCCATTTCTACTCTAAATGGCTTTTGAATTTAGATAAACCTGGTTTCCCCCTTCTAGTGGCTGAATCCTTTTCTGTCCCGCATCTCAATTACCTTTGCAGTGTGTACACCTCTTTGAGCGTCCTTTCAATGTTGGAGGGAATCGTGTGTGCAATATCTTACTTAAACTCACCCTGCTCAATTATGCCACTCTTAGGAAAGCAACAGAAAATGTTTCTCATTTCCGGTTAGGTTCCACTTCTCTCTGGCTTCTGAGAGAGCAGGATGTACATCTCTTTCTCAGCTGTAGTGTGAAAAGGTAAAACCCCCAACCATTTGGGGTTAAATGAGGGATTCCAGAATAATCGAGAGCACCAGAGCTCCATGTGTAATGCTTTGCTTTGTCTTCTCTATTTTTTTTAAAATTACCAGACATGCTTGGAATGTCCCGGATTTCATTCCCTAAAGATGAAATTTCAGTATCTGAACAGTAACCTTAGGTGGCTCTGAGCTTAACAGGGTCACTGCCTGATGTCAGTCACAGGTATGAGTGGAGGCTTTGTATAGATTTTCCGAGTCTCACCAAAGCCCCTACAAAAGGGTTGCCTATGTGAAGTAAAAGTTTGAAGCACAGAATCAGAATTTTTTGAAGCAGATTAAGTATCATACTTTTTAGCACTGGCAAAATCAGGCTGCTGAATGTACACGTTCTTGCTGGCAGTTTTCAGCATCTGTGTTCATGTCTAAGCCAGGCATAATCGAAAGGATATCACTAGGTTCATGTCACTAGGGTGATCCCACTGGCTGGAGCAGGAAATGGAGGACATATGAGAGACGTCTGCTTCTCAAACCTCAGGGAACTTGCAAAAAGTTTCATCCCTTCTGATGACAGACTAGATGATGGTGGGAGCGGAGGTCGGTTGTTAAATATTCAGGCGGCTTCAGCACATCTTATAGAACTGATGACAACTTTGATAAGCCTTGGACAAGTGGTCGAAATAGCAAGCTCATTCCTCCTCCTGAGAAGTGTCTTCCCCTCTTTCATGAACTCTGCATATCTGTTAGCCTCCTTTAGAATCAGCAGTTGTCACGAGCCATGCTTCAAATCAGCGCACACTCCTGTGAACGTGTGCCTCTATCCAGCCCGAAGGAAGACGCAGCATTTGAAGGCAGCAGGTGAAGAGAAGTCCCTTACCGCACAGTTGGGAGATGCTGTCCTCCAGTCGAGTGCTGGCTGGGGCTGTGCCTGCTCCTCCAGTCTTCTCTCCGAGCTGCTGGTGCTGCAGGCGGTCCTTGACCTCCAACTGTGGCATCATGCGGAAGCCTGCCTCTGCCAGCCGCTGTGTCTCTTCTTGTCTTTTATAAGTACCCTAGTATCTTGTATGGCAGCAAACCCACCACCATCAAGAGGATCCCAACTCATAGTGATCCTGGGCAGAATTGCTGAGGGTTTGAACTGCTCTCCCTTTGGTCAGCAGCCCCACTACCTGACCTACAGTTTCACCTGGGGTTAGGGACCAGCTTACTCAAGTGTGACCTGATAGCCTAACTGCTAATATCTTCAAAGGGCCACTTCCAGACAGGGACAGATACAGGACCCAGTGCTTCAAGGTATCTTCTGCAGTGATGTTGGAAACAAAATTCAATCCTTCGCAAAGATCAGAGTCAACAGCCAAGGAAGACACAAGCTAGTCAATGAAGCTGAGAGCAGAGAAGACTAGACAGACCAGAAATTAATTAAAAGAGGGTGGACTAGGAGGTCACTTATGCACCTTTTCATATCTAATAGCATGCTTTAAAATCAGCAAATGTCATGACTCATTCTCAGATCATGATAAACACCTGGGCATTTGAAGTCAGTGAGTGGCTGTGTAGAAAGCAACACAAGCAACAGAAGAAAGAAACAGAAAGCTTGAGGCTGCAGTCCCAGGGTCAGTTGCAGAAGGAGGAAGAAGAAGATGCTATGGGACTGAGCCTTGTTTAATTCAGGACCCCAGAAATGACTTGCTTTGGGTCAGAGAGCAAAGCTCACATCCATGAGGCATTGATAACAATCATTGGAAATGTTTACGTGGAGTCAAGCTGAATATCTGTCAAAGATGCTACATAAGTTTGGGCGATGAAACCTCTGCTTAACCTCTGCGGCCCCTGATTCAGTGATAAAGCCACTGCTTGGCCTAGTTATTTTTCAGTCTTGAGAAGTCATAAATAGATCCACAATTTAGATTCCACAATATCACGTGAAAATGATTCTGTTTGCATTTCCATAATCCAAACACTTCCCCATTTTTCTCTTTTTAGTATTGGATCTAATAATCGAGTTAACTCTCAATCTGTCATTTCTCTAGGATGTATAGAGCATTAAGTGAGCTTACGTGCTGTTTTAGTCTGGGTTGCCTAGAGAAACAAATCCCAGGGAGACTCATATGTGTATAAGAAAGAGCTTTATATATAACAGTGATTTTATATTGAGAAAACATCACAACTCAATCCAGGTCAAGTCCATAAGCCCATTATTAGCCCATATGTCCAATACCAGTCTATAAATCCCTCTTCGGATTCATGCTACACCTGTGAAGATCACAGGCCTGTGGGTAGAAAGTCTTATGGATCCAATGGCAGTGGAAGCATCTCAGAGCTGGCATGGGTCTACATGTGGCTCCTCCAGCTCCAGGGCTCTGGTTTCATCAGCGTACCTCCATGTGACTTGTCAACAGGAATGTCTCACAGGGAGAATGTGTGTCCAGCCTCCAGGGAGGAAGACAGGAGTTCCCAAAATCCTCAGGAGAAAGCCATGTCCACACCAAGGCCTCATTGGCTATGACCTGATTCACAGGCTAGACTCCACCCTTTTTAAAAAGTTGACAGTAGAGTATGTTACTGCCACATTTGCTAAGACCACAGTCAATGAAACACGGTGAGAATATGAGGATTTGAAAGTTTGTTGTTTAGTTTTCTTAAAATCTGCTTCAAAAATTCGACCTGAATAGCATAAGATGGTCTTTCTTCCATTTTCTGGGAAAGGGCCTCATCTATCCAGGAGGGGTCATGCTCTAACTACCGTCTCATCCTCTAGCCAAGAGACTCCAAATCGGAATCCAAATTTTTCATCCAATCTCTTGAGGAACTCAGCAAAATCAAGCATTGTCTTTTTGAACCTACTGGTTCTTGGTTTGCTTTTTCCTACCAAACGTGTATATTTGTCTCCTCGGGGAGCAATGTAAAAAGAATTATATCACAGGGGGAAGCACGGCAATAAGGCACGTTTTAATAGAACAGAACTTATCACTGAATTCCCCAGAGATGTGTGGTAAAGCCCAGAATGTGGAGCCGGTTTTATCTTGTGTGATGACTGAGTGGGCTATCTATTCTTGGTCCCTGAAAAACTGGATTCCACAGAGTTCAGCTGCCATCCTCAAGACTATAGAAAGCATGTTACAAGTGTTTTGTCCACCAAGGATTGCAGAACCTGCCCCCATAGAGCACAATAGTCCCAGATGACTTGGAACCTACAAAATTACAACAAAGAGACCCACAGACTCAACATAAAAGGAATGTCTGAGGGTTAAGCATCTGCTACCTGGTGTCCGGGATGAGGAGGGCCCTAGAGGATGCAAATGAGTTGATCTACCAATCTAAGAAAGGTTAGCAGTTCCAACCCATCCAGAGGGCATAGTCTGGTGATAAACTTACAGCCCAGGAAAACCCCTCGACACCATGTCTCTGTGTCCTCACACCCAGGAGATGGCTCAAGAGAAGATCAAGATGGGGGGATTGCGGACCCCATACCAGGCCACCCCTATGCAGTCCACCGTGATCAACATCCAGAGTGAACCCCACGTGCCTGACCACGTCGTCTGGTCCCTCTTCAACACGCTCTTCCTCAACTGCTGCTGCCTGGGCTTCGTGGCCTATGTCTACTCCGTGAAGTCTAGGGACCAGAAGATGGTGGGCAACATGATTGGGGCCCAGAGCCATGCGTCCACTGCCAAGTACTTGAACATCTTCTCTACGCTCCTCGGCCTCCTGGGAATCCTCATCTTCGTCATTCTTCTCACCACGGGCACAGGGATGAGTTTCCAAGCCCTCTCGCAGATGATGGGCCAGCAAGGCCACTAGCCATTGCACCATGCTGTGTCCTGAACCTGCTGGACGACCTGACCCCTCGCCTGCCTGCTGCCGCTCCTGTCCACAGCCGTTTGTGCATGTATCTCCATCTCTCAGCAAGCTCAATAAAGCGCCCTGGTTTGTAAAAAAAAAAAAAAAAAAGGAATGTCCTTCTGAATGAACAAACAAAACCCAAAGTCGCCATCTCACTAGAACTGCACTCCTGAGGCTCTTCACTGGATGAGTTTTTCAGAAATAGAATGGCAGATTTCTTCTGAGACATCTCTGTGGTTGTTGTTGTCAGGTGCCGCAGAGTCAGTGCCAACCCATAGCGACCTTACACACAACAGAAGGAAACACTGCCCAGTCCTCCACCAGCCCCACAATTATGCCTCCATTCAGTATCTGACAGCGTTTCAAAGCTATGTATAGGTCTCTTCTTTCTTCATTGTCTGTTCGTAGTCTGGAAACTGCTTAAACCGAATCACTTTGAGAACTGGTGGCCTGCGAGTTCGCTGATGAGTGTTCTTCAGTACCAGCAAGTCAGCTCTGCCTCTGAGTGACCCTGTATGCAACAGAGCAAAGCACTGCCCACTCCAGTGCCATCTTCATAATATTTGAGCATGTTGTTGCAGCCGCTGGATCAATCCCTTGTGGTGAAGATCTTCTTGGGGTTATTTTTGGTACGTCCTCTACTATTCACGATGTCCTTTTCCAGGACCTTGGTCCCTCCTGAGAACCTGTCTCACTAACCTTGCTTCGAAGGAGGATTCAGAGGGTATGTCTTCCAAGATACATTTGTTGGTTTTCCTATTGCGTGGTTCAGTCTCTCTGCTGACAGCATCATTCAAAGGCATCACTTTTCTCTGGTCTCTTTCCCACGGTCTAGTTTTCACATAAGGCAACTGAGGATACCAGAGCTTGGGCCAGGCACACCTTCTCACTCAACATAGATCTTTGCTCTTAAACCATCTGAAGGGGTCTTTTGTAGAAGATGCATTCAATGACTGATTCACTGCAGCTGCCATGGGCATTTCTTGTGGTTCCAAGTGAAATGAAATCCTTGACCATGACCATGTTTTTCTTTGTGCTTCAGATAGGTTGCTTACTGGCCTGGTTGCAAGGATCTATGTTTTCTTGATGTAATCCCTATTGGAGGCTGTAGTCTTTGATCTTCAAAATCCAGTGCTCAGTTAGTCTCTTTCGGCTTCCTGCCTCCAGGTCCTTGTGCATTTCATGGTAATGCTTTGTCTTTAAGCACCCTTTTGTAATCTTCCTGAGTAAAACGATATGACTACTTTCCTCAAAACTGGATTGTCACCCTTTTATGTCATTTCTTCCAGTCCCTTTAGCATCTCCACTTTCAAGAGTGAATTTCCTCAATTCTTCTGACATCCAGTTTGGCCTTTTCTTTCTTTCTTCCTTTCTTTCTTTTTCTTTCTTTCTTTCTTTCTTTCTTTCTTTCTTTCTTTCTTTCTTTCTTTCTTTCTTGTTTTCTGTGACTTTTGATTTCGTTTGCTTTGCTCTACTGACCAAATGAAATCAAACTCACTGCAACAATTTGAATCCAAGTCACTGTGACCCTATAGGGAAGGGTAGAACTGCCTCTGGGTGTTTCTGAGACTGTAACTCTTTATGGGAGTAGAACATTCCGTCTTTCTGGTGGCTTCCAACTGCTTCTCTTGAACTTAACAGCCCTACAAGAAACAAGCATGCCACCAGGGCTTCTTTGGCTCTCCTGAAGAGGGTGCTAACAAGCCCCATTCAAAGACGTGGGTTTGAGTTCTTCCTGCAACATAGCAGGAGAAACTATGCAAAGCACGCCGTGTGTCTCCAATTTCCTCCATGAACTAAGTAACATTGCTCTTAAAGTCACTGCCATTGAGCCAGCGTTGATTCCTAGTGACCTCCTGTGAGTTTCCAAGACTGTAACGATTTGCAGGAGTAGAAAGCCCAGTGCAGCTCCCACGGAGCTGCTAGTGGTTTCCAACTGCCCACCATGGGTATCACAGCCCAACACGTAACCACCACACCACCAGGGCTCCATAAATAGCATTAATAATACACGATGCCTATCAGAGTATAAAGGAAGCTGAAGTTAGAGATCTATGGCCACACCAGAAAGTGTAGTATCCCACTTGAGACTTTGGAATTTTAAATCCTCTGCTCTCAACCATCTGCATGTCTTTTTAAGTGAGTGCCAAAGTTGGAAGCAGGTACATCTGCGGACCTTTGTTTGATCCCTGCGGGAGTGCCGGCATGCTCACTTGAATTCTGTGGTGGGGTTCTCGCAGGGAATTGATTGACTCGGTGTTGTTAGAAAAGACCATCCCTCTGTAGTGTCCCGCTGGATGTGCTCACTAGCCCTCAAGTTGGATTGGTAAACTCTCAGGCCACAAAATACTTATTGTTTTGTCCTGTGACTCTCCCTTACCTTGACCAAGTAAAGTGGTTCCATCCATGGGGTTGAGACCAGGCTGCCTTCAATTCTTTAAACAGATTACTTTTCAAAGCTAACAAATGACCTCCAGCCTATAAAATATTCACATTTTGTTTCCCCCAATATATATTATTTATTGTTTAACGCTTTAATTATTAAACATCTTTTTTTCTAAAGATATGATATATATTATTTACGGTGAGTTACAGCAGGTTCTCAAACAGATAAAATAAACAGCTTGGAGTCTTTCTGAAGCTTTGAGCAAATAGGCCATTGGAGCCATGTGAACACAACCAGTAAGCAGGGCGGCAAAATCTGGGATGCTAAAGGAAGACCACAGGGGAGTCTTCTCAAAGGACAGCTGAAGAAGACCCAGAGGTAGACACAGGGTGGGCCACCGGGGACGAGGGGTGTGGGGAGGACCCCAAGGGAAGGCAGGGGCAAAGCCTCTTAGAGACAAAAGTAAAGAGATTCCCCATCAAAGAATTTACAAAGGAAACAAAGTTGGAAATGGAGTTCAAAATCAGCAGGTCATTTGTTTGGAAAACCAAAGGGAAGATTCTAGAAATGATAAAGTATAAAGTCTATGTAAGATGGGATTCATTCCATTTTTTGTTAACTTCTCGTGTTTTCTCCCCATTCCCACATTGCCTTTGAGGTCTCCAAGGCTCTTCCATCATTCCTGTGTAAATTACATTTAACATGACATTTAAGCTGAGAGGTGACTAGAATCCTAATTAGAGGATTTGAAGGATCAGATGAGATCTCCACTCTAGCGGAGGGGAGAGTCAGGTCAAGGGAAAGCTCTTCCCACCCACCAGAAAGCCTGACTTCCTTTGCTTTTTCATTTTTTACTCTCCAAAGGAAAATCCAGAAGGCATTGGCTGGCAGATAATCAATAGCTTTTGAAGTCTTACTTTCCCTCAGCAGATAATCAGCAATGTTGTTCATGTGTCTACTAATTCAACAAATATTTATGAAGCACCCGTACACACAAACTGTTGTTTACTAAGTCTCATGCTGTGTACCAGATATTCCTCAGCATCAAGTAAGCAGGGGAAAGCCAGAGTAGATGCTTAAAGCATCGGCTGGCTTCTGTGTGGGTGAAACCATCCTGGTTTTGAAGTGAAAACTGGCAGGTTTTATTGTCATTGCTTTTAGTGCCCCTGGATAGAAATTAATAATTCTCTAACTTCCTAATTGTTCCCATGGCATAATTCAGCAGTTTATATATATATGAAATATAGTTGTAATATATGTATATATATATTGTATATACACAAATATAAGCTGACCCGAGTATAAGCTGAGGTACCTAATTATTTCCTGGGAAACCAGAAAAACTGATTGACTCAAGTATAAGCCTAGGGTAGAAAATGCAGAAGCTATTGGTGAGTTTCAATAATCAAAACAAATGAAAATAAAATTACTAAAAATTCAGACATCAGTGGGGTAATGTATTTAAATATTTATTTTAAATAAAAACATAAATAAAAGGACAACAAATCATTTAACATTAGTAAACCAGCACAGTAAGTGGAAAATAAGTTCAACAAAAACAATAAGGTATCAAAAACGATACCTTAAGAGCACTATTCCCTGAGCTCAATCAGCAACCAAGCTAAAATGTAAAGAGTTAAAATCCTTCAAAACTGGATTCCTCATCATCATCCGTATCCCAATGCAGAGCTTCAGCTGGTGTGAGGTCATCATAGACGCTGTCCTCACTGAGATCGCCATCACCACCATCACTGGTGTCATTTTCATACAAAGTGCAGTCTTCACTACCATCCATAGCATTACTAATACTACATTTCTGGAAGGCACGTCGCACTGTGACTTCAGGAATGTCTTTCCATGCAGCTCGAACCCACTTTGCTAGTAACTCTATGTCAGGCGTCATGAGATTTCCTCCTTTTGTTAGTCGGGCTTGTCCAGATGACATCCATTCATGCCACATCCTTCGCACACTGTCTTTAAAAGAATTATTCAAAGATACATGTCATAGGACGGCTCTGATTGGTCAGATGTGAGTAAACAAACATTCAAAGCCCTGCAGTGTCAGCGGGGCTTTGAATGAACATCGGAGAAATGGCAATCATCCGCGAGATAACCGGTACTCTTCCCGTTACCTGACCTGGCGGGGGCGGTGGGGGGCAGCGAGATGTTATACCTCGCTGGGGTACCATGACCCATGTATAAGCTGAACCCCAGTTTTTCAGCACAGTTTTTGTGCTGAAAAACTCAGCTTCTACACGAGTATATACGGTATATATACTATTCCACAAAGTTGAAATTTCCATACAGCTTGATATCAGGGGTCCCCCAGACTCCACCTGACCCATGTCTGCCACCCTCGTTCTTTGTTTATCCCGCCTGAAAGTGAAGCTGTGAACAATGTATTATGAATGACCACAACTAGTGAGCATTTGGGTGAGTGTTTCCAGAATCTGGCATGGCATTTGACCGATTCCAGGCACGTAGTTAAATGTTTAAAGAATAGATTAAAACAATCAAAACCTAAGGGTTCATGAGGGAGGGGGGAGAGGAAAGGGAGGGAAAAAATGAGGAGCTGATACCAAAGGCTTAAGTGGAGACCAAATGTTTTGAGAAGGATGAAGGCAATGAATGTACAAATATGCTTGACATAATGGATGGATTGTATAAGAGTTCTATGAGCCCCTAATAAAATGATTTCTTTTTAAAAGCATGAATCCATACTGTGACCTCAACCACCTAAAATGGTGTGCTTAGTTGTGTAAATATATGCATAAGATGCAGAAACGTGTCAAACTAGAAATCTCAAATCATCGGGGATGAAAATCAAAGCCTTTGTTTTTATTTGGCCAACGTACTGGAACTTTTTCTAGTAAGCACTTCCCGGCCTTAATCACTGGATTCCATTGGGGGTCTGATAGCACCCTGGGCTGGGCATTAGACTGCTAATGACAAGGTTGAAAATTCACATCCGGGCTCCACTAGTGATCTCCAAGATTTTTTAAGATCATGCACCCAAGTGTATTTAAATTATTTATGCTCTAATTATGTCCCATGGTAAATCCAAGCAATTGCTACAAAATTGTGGAAACCTTCATTAAACAGAAGTATCAAATTGGAAGTTATTTTCCCAACATATCCTTCATTTTGGCTATGCATTCTGAAGGCCATATTTCCAGCTCTTTAGCTCTTCTCTGACAGAATTGTATGCTCACCCACTTACCCAGCCAAACAACAGCTGGGATAACGTGAACCCCTGAAGGGATTCAAATGGTATTTCTTTTAAATAGTCCTTGATTTTGGAGACCAGAAGAAGTCTGAAAGGGCAAGGTCAGGGCTGTAGGAAGGAGGGGGTGAGGTCTTCCAAGGAATTCTCATAGCAGAAGTCTTGCTGCCTTCAAAGAATGAGCAGGTGCGTCATGGTGGGAAAACAACGGTCCTGAGGACAGCATTCCTCACCTTTTTTCCCCAACACTGCAGTTTTCAATTTTCTTTAAGCTTCCTCTAATAACGCCCATTATTGCTCTGCATCCTTTGAGAAAATCCATGAAGAACAAATCTGTGGGAATTAAAACAAAACAGTCACCAGAGCTCTCTGAGCTGGTCTCACTGCTTCAAATTCATCGGTGAAGTTTGTCCGGGTTTCCTGAAAAGGCTCAAGGAAGTCAGTCCGTCACAAAGAGACAGGGACATGTCGTGCATGATTCCACTTAGACAATGTACCTGGGATCAGAAAGCTTATGGAGACCAACGTTTCCTAGTCGGATGGGGAGGAGGGCTCATTGAATAGGAGAAATTGAGTTTCTGTTTAAAATGATGAGAAAATTAGAAAAGACAATAAAAATGGTCAAATAATGTAATAAACATAACTAGTACCACTGTTTGTGGGTAGCATACCCATCAACTTCTTGCAAAGCCCTGTTTCGGAAATATGTTTACTTGAGTTTTGTTCACAATTTTTCATATTCTATCTGATCTCAAAATCTTTTCTCCCCCTCATAGCACAAAAAATACTCCTTTCGGGGAGGCGCGAGACCCTAACGCGACTAAGACAAATGTAGGAGGGAGCTTCAAAATTTTTGTGTCAAAAACTCTATTGTCTTTTAATTCCATCTTTTCCAAAACTTTTTGAGTCCCGCTCTTACTGAGCATGCTTGCCCACAGCCATCCACGATGGAAGAGACAGGTTCCAACACATATGGCTCAGAAGAAACTTGCCCTGGTGGCAGTACTTTAATGGACATAGTAAACACTCCTGAAGTAATATATTCTGCACCTTATGTGATATATGGAAGCTTGTAAAGATGTGATGATAATCAATGCGCATTCTTTTACTTTGTGGTGTGACACACATACCATGTGTCCTATATAACTCGTGTCTGCATTGCTTGAAATGAGTTGATCTACACAATCACAAAGAATCACTCCCCACATCTCCAAGGAGGCACACACACACTCCCATCACGCCAGCACCCGCTTTGGAGCCCGTGGCTATTAGCAATGTCCTTGAGATTAAGAGTAAAGGTCTGAATCTCATCTCCACCATTCATTAGCTTTGTGGAGCATTCTTTGCCTCTCTGCACCCCCATTTGCCAACTGCAAGTGGGTCTGGTGGTCATAGTTCCGTATGTGTGTGTTTTAGCTCCAGGCGGCCGTGTGTGAAAACCAGTGGCTGACTGCCCCCTGCTGAGTGGAGCAAGACTCCACGTGCCCAACCTCAACAGTCTTCTTTCCCTCGTTTCTCATTTTTCTGGCTCTTCCCAAGTAGTAGTAAAAGACGTGGGGGAAACTCTCCAACGAAAATGCGTGTACCCAACAAGTGCATTTTTTAAAAGGTGGACTTTTTCCGCAATTTTCAAGTAAGTAGAAGATGTGACATTTTATCCAAAAATACCTCAGCGTGCTTCTCAGAGCAAGGTGCTTCCCAGGCAACCACAACCACACTTAAGATCAGATGTAAGAAAATGAACACTAATGGAGTAGCATCGTCTAAGGCCTCTTTTATCAATGACACTCCTCATTTGAAAAATGTCCCTTAAAGCTGGGTTTGACCCCTAACTCCAGTGTTCATCGAAGGTCACAGAGAGCATTTATTGTTATGTTTCTGGACTTTGGGGACTGATTTTTGTTGCTATTTCTGTTTGTTTGGGGTTTTTCTTTGTATTTTGTTTTTGCTTTGTTAGTGTGTGTGTGTGTGTGTTTAATTTTACATAGTCCAAGCCAATTGTCTTATATAATAGCCCATACTTTAAAAAAAACAAGCCACCTTTATTGAGATATCATTCACATTGCCATACAATATACCCAGGTACAGTTTAATGCCTTTTAGATTCTCGCAGACCTGTACAGCCATCACCTATAACCAACATTAGAACATTTTCACGGCTCCCCCGAAAGAAGCTGGCTTCCCTAGCCTCTCCGTGCCCCTCCCCACCTGATCTTCTGACCAATCCCCAATCTGCTATTATGGAGATGCCTATTCTGAATGTTGCGTGTGAATTTAATCAGACATTTTCTCATCTCTTGTAGCAGGCTGCTTTCGCTTAGCATAATGGTTTCCAGATTCGCCCACGTTGTGGCATATGCCAGCTTGTCATTTCTAAACAATATTATGTAACTAAATAATATTATGTAACTAAATAATATTATGTTGCATGGATATGATGTATTCTATTTTTATCCATTCATCAACTGACAGACTTTTGAGTTGTTGCTATGCGCATTCATGTACACATTTTGTGTGGATATGTGTATTCATTTCTACTGACTATATGCATGTGAAACTTGGACATCACATAAAGACGACCTTAGGAGAATGGATGCATGTGAATTGTGGTGCTGGAGAAGAATATTGAAAGTACTATGGACTGCTAAAAGAACAAACTGATCTGTCTTAGAGGAAATATAGCAAGAGTGCTCCAAAGAGGCAAAGATAGCGAGCCTTCATCTTACCTACTTGAGACACAATGTCAAGAGAGAAATCTCCCGGGAGAAGAACATCATGTTAGGTAGGGTAGAGCAGAAGCAAAGGGGAGGGGGGCGGGGGGGAAATCCCTCAAGAAGTGGATGGACACGGTGGGTACCTCAATGAACTGGGCACAGGAACAATTGTGAGGATGACACAGGATGGGGCAGTGTTTCCTTCTGTTGTGCGTAGGGTCTCTCTGGGTCAGAACCAACTCAACAGCACCTAACAGAATTGACTACTTCATACTCTTGGTCTTTGATTATTTGTGGTACTTGGTACTTTAATTCTTGATCCCCAGTATTTCCTGAAAACTGAGAGTTGTTGAGGTTCAGATGAACTATTTGAGTATTACTTCTGACGTGTGATTTTAAGACATCAACGCTTAAACAGTTCTTCGTTCTGCTCTTGCATCTCCCCTATGTAAATCCTTTTGCTTTGGGGCATAGCATGGCCTTCTTCTTTCATCCACCTTTACATTCAGTTCTTTAACAGTGGGCATGAATATGGTGCCACTGTCTCTTGGCCTTAAGGAGACCTGGTAGTAAGTACAGTTAAATGCTCTGTGGCAAACCATAAGGTTGGCCATAAACAACCCACCCAGAGGCTTGCGGAGGGAATACCTGATGATCTGCTCCCATGAGGAGTGCAACCAAGAAAACCCTCTAAGGCAGTCCTACTCTGTCACCGGGGGGTTCTTTCTATGACTCAGAATCACCTCAATGGCACCCATCCACAGCGGTAGACTGAGTGTATGTCTCCACAGAGGTCAGAATTTGAAGGTATCAGAAATCAGTACAGGCTCCAGATAAGTTCTAAAACAGAGTTCATTGGCTCCCGATAGACTCAATAGTATATGTTGGAGTCAGATACAACAGAAGTTGTTAATTAACTTTCAGTTGTATGTATAAGAAAATTAATCATACCAACCATCTTAGATGAAACTATTGGTCTCTTCCTGTACAGAGGAAACAAGAATGATCAAAATCAAAAGACACATGGAAATAATTAGTTCAATGGACTGATAGGCAACATCAGCTTTGACCAAAATCACCACATGGTACCCAGATACTACTAGCAACATCCCTAAAAGGTCCTGGATCACGTAGGACGCACATAAGATGACACAGAACTCAAAATCGTAACAGAGACCAAGCTAAGCAGTCACTAGAGATTGGTAGGTCTGTGACTGTATTAAATAATCATTTAAGATGAAAAAAAAAAGGTAGCATTCACCTATGGACAAAATTTAGAGTTAAAGAAGGAGGAGGAATGGAAACAGGGAGCACAAGGAGGAAGTGGGACGAGTGATGGTGCACTGATTGCAATGGATTAATTGAATCAGAATGTGAATTAAAATAAAATGTGAAAGTAAAATATGATCTGCTTTGTACACCTTCAGTTAATCCACAAGAAAAAAATCTAGTTGGTTTCTCTGAGCATGGATATCTTCCTCAAGGCATGGTGGACCAGGATGTGCTTCACTCACAGAGAGGACTATATGACTGGCCCCAGTTCAAGACACGACATCCCTCACTGACCCATAGCCCTACAGGGGACAACACTGGAGACACAGTGTGGGAATCCTGGCCGATCTGACCCCACCATACCGAGGCAAAACACTAAGGGCACGTAGAACAATAAAGGGAGCAGAGCAAGGAAGTCCCAAGGAAGTACCAAAAATAGACTTTGGGGCCAGGGCATGGCACCCCATCAGACTCAACCAGAAAACACTCCTAAAGGTCAACCAACAGACTTGGAACTATTTACAGGCTTTCCATTTTTCTGTCATTGGTTCTTTGTTGTTGTTTTGTTGCTTTGTTTTGCTCTGTCTTGTTTTTGTGCATACTATTATCTCTACAGGTCTGTAGCTAGATAAGATAGACTGGATAAACAATGTGGAGGAGAAAACAATGGGACCGACAGTTGGGGGGACATGGGAGAGGGGAGGTGGGAGAAAGCAAGTGGTGTTAACAAACCCAGGGACAAGGGAACAACAAGTAATCCGAAATCAGAGGTGAGGAGGCATAGGAGGTCTGGTAGGGCTTGACCAAGGGCAATGTAACCGAGAGGAATTACTGAACCCAAATGAAGGCTGAGCATGATAGTGGGGCAAGAGGAAAGTAAAAGGAAATAATGGAAAGAAGTAGGAAGCAAAGGGCATTTATAGAGGTCTAATTACAGGCATGCACATATGTAAATATATTTATATATGAGGATAGGTAAACAGATCCATGTGCATGTATTTATAGGTTTAGTATTAAGGTCACAGATGAATATTAGGCCTCCAGTCAAGTATTCCCTCAATGCAAGAACATTTTGTTCTATTAAACTGACATTCCATGGTACTCACTTCCCCAACTCCATCGCTGAAGACAAAGCCGGTGCATAAGCAAATGTGAAGAAAGCTGATGGTGCCCAACTATCAAAAGATATAGCATCTGGGGTCTTAAAGGCTTGAAGGTAAACAAGCGGCCATTTAGTTCAGAAGCAACAAAGCCCACATGGTAAAAGCACACCAGCCTGTGTGATCACGAGGTATTGAAAGGATCAGGTATCAGGCATCAAAAAACAAAAGATCATATCATTGTGAATGAGGGGCATGTGAATGTGGAGTGGGAACCCAAAGCCCATCTGGAGACAACTGGACATTCTCTTACAGAAGGGTTGCGGGGAGGAGATGAGCCAGTCAGGGTGCAGTGTAGCAATGATGAAACAGAACTTTCCTCTAGTTCTGAAATGCTTCTCCCCACCCACCCCACTATCATGATCCCAATTCTACCTTATAAATCTGGCTACACCAGAATATGTACACTGGTACAGCTAGGAACTGGAAACACAGGGAATCCATGGCGGATGATCCCTTCAGGACCAGTGGTGAGAGAGGCGCTACCAGGAGCATGAGGTGAAAAGGGGGAACAGGTTATAGGGTTGTACATATAACCTCCTCCTTGGGGGACAGACAACAGAAAATAGGGTGAAGGGAGACATCGGACAGTATGAGACATGTCAAAATAATAATTTATAAATTATCAAGGATTCATGAGGGAGGGGGAAGCAGGGAGGGAGATAAAAATATGAGCAGCTGATACCAAGGGCTCAAGTAGAAAACAAATGTTTTGAAAGTGATGATGGCAACAAATGTACAAATATGCTTGACAAATATGGATGGATGGATGGGTGGATTGTGATAAGAGTTGTATGAGCCCCAAATAAAATTATTTTTTTAAAAAGAAAGAAAGAAATCTAGTAATAAAAAATTAATATGCAGGCTATCAGAAATACATGACAAATGTCAAAGATCATTGCAAGTATGAAAGCAAGTTCAGTTATCCTAGCATCACTCATTTGAGAAGCAGAGAAAACTGCTGTAAATTTTATATTTGGTTTCAGATCTTTTGGGGCATCAGTTTGCATTTGGAATCAATTAAGACTCACTTGTTATTGCCTTTAATATATTTGTAAGAGTGTTTTTGAACATATAGCTTAGCTTGCCATTGATGCACTTTAGTGTGTGTGTGTGTGTGTGTGTGTGTGTGTGTGTGAGTGTGTGTGTGAGAGAGAGAGCTACAAAAAAGCAGTTATGATTCAGAAATAAAAATGAAGTGGGAAAATATTTCTAAGTGTTGTTGGAATTGAAAAACTTTCTTGATACTGAAAAATAAACTGCAGTCATTCATACACACTTAAGAATCAAAGGCATGTTCTTTTCTGGTGGTGAATAGCATCCATTTGTCCAGATGTCTACATCATTTCCGTGCAGAATGTTTAAACGGTGTTTACATCTCTGACTGCTCCTATGCTCTTATCTCCTTTGACTGCCCAGAGCCCTGCTATTGAAAGGCCATTGTGAACTCGTGCTGACTATAAAATGTGCTGTGGTCAACAATTGCCAGAGCTCCTCAGTTAGACAAAGACATCTCCAAGATCTCTCTCTTCTTCCACCTTTTGGCTTCAAAAGCACATATCATTGTGACTCCCAACTGTTAGTGAGATTATATTACCTATGGACCATGTCAGAGAGTGCAACAGTTAAATCCATTTTTCTCAATCAATCAATATTTATTCAGCATTTGCTCCATATTGAACATTTCTGAGTCAAGCAAATAGTTACGAGGCTGGCTGCTGTTCAAAAAGTTGGATATTTGAGTCCCTTAAGAGGTACTTTGGACAAAATGGAGCTCTGATGCTGTAGTGCTTACAAGTTGCCCTGGGATTCATCTGGTCATCAGTTCAAAACCACCAGCAGCTCAAGATAGGGCTTTCTACTTCCGTAAACAGTTACAGGCTCAGAAACCCACAGGGGGTCATTGTGAGTCAGCATTGACTCAAAGGTAGTAAGTGAGTTGGACAAAAGGCCTGGAAATCTTCTTCTAAATAGTCAGCCACTGGAAACCACGGGGAGCACAGATCAACTTGAGTGACTGTGAATCAGATCAGTTCATGGCAAAGGGTCTGGGCATCTTATCCTCTGCTGAATCTGAGAACCAGTCAGATTCTCAAAGAAGGTGATGCTCCTTTTGTTTTAGAGCAGCGGTTATCAATCTGTGGGTCACAACTCCTTTGGGGGTTGAACGACCCTTTCAAAGGGGTCACCCAATTCATAACAGTAGCAAAATGACAGTTATGAAGTGGCAACAAAATTTTTATGGTTGTGGGGTCACCACCACATGAGGAACTGTATTAAAGGGTCGCTGCATTAGGAAGGTTGAGAACCACTGCTTGAGAAGGTGAGAACAATCAGGAGTAATGGCATTCCAGATACCAGCTCATACAGAGAAAATGTGGCCTGAAGCCCACACTCTCTGGACCCCCATTTCCTGCTCAGCTTGGACCCAAGCTCCCTTGCCAACTCTCCTTCCAGCCGATCTCACTGGGTAAGGCAGGGTGCAGTGCAAGAGCTGGTTTCCTTTGGATTCACCATCCATGGCATCCATGTGTGTGTGCAGGTTGTTCATTGTATGTATATATTAACTTTAAAATTTTTAAGCTGTGCTGATAATTTCCCGGCTATAGATTTAGGTACATCGTTTTTCAGATACATATATATATATACATATATATATATATATATCCTCTTCAAACACCCATTCACAAAACATTGAAAGGATGACCGAGTTAGAGGGGGAAAAATTGCCATTCTGTAGCCATCTCTGGAAGAATTGATTCCAACAAGATTATCAATGGCCACTAACCTCATTGGGTCAAAGTTTGAGGAAAAACAGGACATTTACATCATCTCAAGGTACCTCCTTAGCCAGCACTTATTAACCACAAGATGAAAACTGTTAATTTTACAGTGTAGAAACTTGGCAGGATCCCCACCTTAACCAATTGATCCAAGTAAGGGGACAAATGGAGCGTGTGTGTGTGTGTGTGTGTGTGTGTGTGTGTGTGTGTGTGTGCACTTGATGGTATGCACTAAGAAGAATGTGGCATGGCTCACATCGCCCCAAGGGCATTAAGCACCCAGATCTCATGAAGCATGTCCAACAGATCCAAAGTCAAGGACATTCTAAAGACAAGTGGTTTGCATTCTTCATGACTGTCAAGCATGGAACACAAAGAACAGCTGAAGTGCTTTCTCGGGTGAAGAAAAATGGGAGACATCTCTTCCAAATGCAATCAATGATTCCAGACTCTAATGGGGTTGGAAGAATAGCTGGTACAAAGGGCATTATGAAGGTCAGGTATTCTGTTAGTTTTCAAATCCCTTGACTTTACGTAGTCCAGTACCTAGTCCAGGTAGAAAACACTACTGCAGATTTTCCAGCACTGAAGGGATTCCAGGATGTTGGATTTTCAGTTGCTAAATCCAGGGAAGTCCTGGGAAAATCAGAATGAGTTATGTTCCAAGTACAGGTGTCAAATTCACTGTCATCGAGTCAGAACTGGCTTTGTGGGTTCATGAGGGGCTAAATCTTGATGGAGTCAGAGAGCCTCATTCTGTGGATTCAGATTCAGCATGCGGATCGTCCTCAGCACTTTGTGGGTAACAGACATTCCCATTATTGAAGCAAATCTATCCTCCATGTACAATAAGCACAAGTTCGTTTGAAAACATCACATTTGCATAGTTGATACTTGTATCCCCATCAGTAAGTTTTACACCTGTAAAGAAGTACAATGACAAAAGTTGTGTGATAGTGATTTTTACCAGGACAAAAAAGAGTAGCTACTGAAGCTGCCTATGTTTAACCAAAAACCTCTTAGAATTAGGTTTCTTGGTTTAGAGGTTTAAGGTCATGATTTCATGTGGCATACCAGTTCATTGGCCCAATAACATGTATGGTCCTTCTTTTCTACCTCCTAGCTCACTGTGGATTGCCTGGAGTCATAAAATATTGCAAATGGACATCCTAGGCACAGTAATTGGTTTCTATATGCCCGAAGCAGTAAAGGAAGAGGAGGATATAAAATGTATGGCAAATCACCTCTGTGAACAATTTCCTCTTTGCCATGAGACTGAAAGAATGGGATGCTGTCCTGCTACCATTTTGGTCAAAGATTTTACAGAATTACCCTGATCAAAAAGAGGGAAATGCAAAGTTCTCATGGACTCCAGACTCTGGCACCATGGTGGTGGGATGAACTCCTGCAGTTATTTCCCTTTGATTATCTTTATAACAAACAATAGGTTCATCGGTTCTGAAACTTTGTACTGGAGCCCATGATCCAGAAGTAAGTGCAGTCATCTACTCTGCACCTCAGTTTGCTCATCCCGGTGCCAGCAGGGGGAAGTATTGCCCACTCTGGGAAACTGTTGTAGCTTAACTAATAAAGAACGCCTGCTTGGGAACATTGGGCTCTTTTGAGACCTCTTTACTTGGGATCAAATTTACAACAGCAACTTAAAAGACTACTTAAAACCACCAG
Organism: Tenrec ecaudatus; assembly: GCF_050624435.1. Taxonomy (NCBI): domain Eukaryota; kingdom Metazoa; phylum Chordata; class Mammalia; order Afrosoricida; family Tenrecidae; genus Tenrec; species Tenrec ecaudatus. The sequence goes on from NC_134540.1 coordinate 150,631,161, forward strand.
GAGCAGTGAATCTATGTTCATGGGGAAGGAGCAACTGAGAAAAGGGGGTTGAGAATGGTTAAACATGTAGAAAGTCTTGAATGCATGGAAGCTTTACTGAGATCTCTCTCTTCTCTTCTCTCTCTCTCTCTCTTTCTCTCTCCTTGAGTCAATGCTGACTCATCGTGACCTTATAAGACAAGGTAGAACTGCCCTTGTGAGTTTCCAATTAGAGAACTCTGTGTTTCCCCCAGAGTGGCTGGTAGTGTCAACCTACTGAACTTGAAGTTAACAGTCCAACGCATGACCACTACATCACCAGGGCTCCTGGGTCTATTCTGAAGAGCAAACAAATAAAGTATAAGAAGAAGGAGTTACTTTGTTTAAAAGACTAGGAATCTCTGCTGTATAATGATGCCGCAATAGTTCTCCCCTTTCGGGAACAGCTAAAGGTTGTCTTGATGTTATGGATGCAGAATAGGAAATGAGGCGTATGACTGCCTGAACACAGACGGGCACTAGAGAGCCCACATGGTACGGAATGGCTCTTGCTCTTTCTGAGCTGATATGTCACGCTGCGCTTGAGAGCCCTGCATGCCGGTGCTAGCATCTCTCTTGGCCGCCCATCGGCAGAGCTGTGAATGTTGCACTTGTTTGTAGATAGCGCGTGACTTTTCTCCTGGGAATATCGCATGGACCAGTGGGAGGGTCGCTCAACGAATTGTTGTAGTCACCATCACCAAGTATTATGCCTGTGAAAAGTTGAACTGGCACACAGTGGCACACGCACACAAAGAGAGGAACTCTTGAGGCTGCTTATGCCCAGCCCCAAACTTCATGGCATTTAGTTTCTTGGTTTGGAGGTTTAGGGGTTGTTTGACCTAGCATGTTTTCTGCTTCGGGTCTACCTCCAATGCCTGTGGCTGTCTGGTCAATTCTGATTCACAGTGACCCCATTGTGGCCCCCATTGTGCTTCAGGAGAGGCAGCTGGTGAGTGGGAATCATCGTCTTTCAGTTAGCACCTGAAAGTTCTCATCACTGTACTGCCAGGGCTTCTCGATTAAACAGGAGTCGAGCTAACTTGGTAAGAAATATCTGCCTTGAGCATTATGCTCCTTTAAGAGTCTCTGTGTGAGATTAAAATCACAAAGGTGACTGGTAAGATGAGGTAGGAACCGTAGGAGGCAGTGTGTCTGTGTTAATGGGGTGGAACAGCTCGGCGGAGAGGGCTGGGGATGCCTTCCCAACAGCCGCTCAGCCTCACTGTCACTGAGTGGCATGTGCAGAAGCTGTGGTCCAGGTGTATGCTTTGCTGTGTATATTCTCAAGAGCAAACTAAATGAAAAGATGTATGTTTTAAGAATGGCGTTTCTCTTTGCGGTGCTGGGGATGTGTAAACTGGGTGTGGTTTGCCGCTCACAATCCAAGTGTGGGCTGTATGGGCCTGTCAATCGTACAAGAGCAGAAATTACCAGCAGCTGAATCACTGATAATATGTATTTCTTGCAGAAGCAAGTAGACCACTGGGGGAAGTGTTCTACCTCATTGTTTGGGTGTATGTATCTGACAGCCAGGCAAGTGGATGCAAAATAATGTATTTAGGGTGTTTGCAATACGGACTCTCAGCAGGGAAGGAACCCCAAACCAGTTTAGTTGCTTCCTATGTTTTTTAATTCCAAGGATGGAGGGGCAGAAAATATGACAAACAAAGGACCAATTACCTGAAAACTCTGCCAGGAGCTAGGGGAAGATTGCGGACTACGGCAGGGTGGGGTGCTGGAAGCAAGGGTGAATTTCTCTGTAAGCAATGTAAACATGGGCTTCCTGGTGCTGATTTATTAAGCTATAGTGAACACTTTCACAAGTTCTTTGTGAAACTGTTCACTGCAGATTAGTAAATCAGCACAAGTCAACTGATGCTTATCCGTGCTTCCTGGGTACTCCAGCCCTATCAGGGATTATAGATTTGAAAGTTGGTTTTGATTCTGTAGGAAAGTGGGGTGGGGGGCGGGGTAGGAAAGAAACAGATTGGAGCCATAACTAGACTCTTAGCTGTGTTGGAGGAAAAGGTGAAATTGTTCACGGTAGACCGGTAAGAAAGTACAAGTCAGCCCGTGCTTACTGTGTTTATCAGGTATTTTGGCATGAGGCACGAGAGAAGCTCTCCGGGTAATAACTCTCATAGAATCATGTCTATCTCTTAGATATCATGACGGGCTCATGCGCACCATACCCCAAGTTCTTCAATGTTCCTTTAAGGTAAAGTTTCATTCTCCCCTGTGTGCACATGGAGAATATTCACTCCCTCTCCTTGGTTTCTTGGTCAGGTCACAGACATAAAAGAGAAACTGAAGCTCTCTAAAAAAGTCTGGTCCTCTTTGCCCTACACCATCTGCCAGGACGGGAGCGTGACGGCGGGCACGTCCAACGAAGAGGAATGCTGGAACGGGCACAGTAAAGCCAGGTGAGCAGGGGCTGCTATTCAGATGGACAAGGGCATTTCACATTGAGTCTTGGGAGACTCTCCTGGCACGACCCGCAGACCTGTTTATGGACAAAACAATGGAGGGCGGAGGGACAAGTCGCCACTTAGTGACAGCTGTTCAGAGTGATAGGTGTGATTGGCACCTGGGGTGTTCTCTCAAGGTGCCGTGAAGCGTGGAATTCTCCTTTGGCATGCCTTGCCTCTGGATGTGGACAGGGATGGTGACAGATGCCGGGTTACAGACATTCTGAGATTTCAAAAAGCCCTTTTATGTTCACTTAATGACTCTAAGAGTCTGCAGCTATTTTTATCTCGAGTCAAATTTGCACTGCTCTTTCCCCTCCCCATCACAAGTTAAAGCCCCAATGAAAATATAACTATAATTATCTCTATCGTCTGCAGGGCGCAGAGAGGGTGGGGGAAGCTGAAGTATGCATTGGAAGGGTCAAAGAAAATGACTGAGGGGCTACTGGGGAAGAACCCTGTGCTTTGGGAAGTCCCATCGGGATGTCATGAGGAGAGATGGATGGCTCTTTGTCTTCTTTCAGCTTTGCTGATCCATAGGACAAGCAGTTGATAAAGAATTTCTCCAGTTCTTGATGCAGCCTAGAAGTGGACTTGGCCTGGGCTGAGAAGTTGGATGGGGAAACTGATTAGGAGTTGGCTTGGCAAGACACCAGGCGAGGAGTCTGCTTGAGCCCTTTCAGTAGGGTCGCAAGTGGGTAGAGCAGCTGGTACATTGGACTCGAGCAATCTTTGGGGGCTGACCAACAGGCAGAGAAGCTAAGAGGGGAGTCTATTCTGAGGGTTTTAATCTTCTCAGGAGCTGTTATCAAAGGGGAACAAGGCCGTAGGTGGCTGTTAGGGTCTTGGGAACCTGCATACGGTAAGTAAGGTGCCGATGAGGAGCTCATTGGGCGTTATCTCTGCAGAGTCGCATGTTCGAGCATTGGTTGGTAATGACACCATTAAGCAGATTGAGAAGAGCGTAACGAGGGGAAAATAAGAGAACTGTAGCAAAAGGTGTAATCATTTCAAGTTGTCCCAACATAGCAATATCTAGCTTTCAGATCATACGAGTACAGAAGGAAAATCATGATAATTAGCAACATTTCATTCAAAACTACTGCGTGAGTTATTAGCGCTGGGCCTGTTAGGAAGGAGACTTTGGCTAGCAAATTCAGCTGCGAATGAGCAACATAAAAGGTGCCATTTCCTCCTGCTTGTGCAGAAGGGCCCTCCCAAGGCTTTCCAGACAACCTAATGAGGACACTGCTGGATCCCAGAGGTTGGACCACGTCCCTGCAGCCCTGGCATGGGAACGGCATTCCCATCGGTAGTTGGGCAGGCCGCGGGGCACACTGTATGAATACTTCATTACAAAGGCACATCGAATTGCAAAGGGGGGCAGGATGGGGAGGACCCCCTGCTCCATCCAGGAGATGAATGCAGAGGATAGGAACCCTTGGACTTAGAGCCAGAGGAAATTGGAATTGTTTGGTCACGTTCCCCATTGAATGGGCTAAAGGAAGCTCCAATGTGACCCAGTGCACAAAGTGGACAGCAGCGCCGAGCGTCTGAAATCCCAGCCCAGTGCCCATTGTGTTGTACTACTCCGTCTCTAAACAAAGGGCGACGACATGCGTTCGCCAGCGGCCCTGCAGAAGAAAGGCCTGGCGAACTGCTTCCATAAAGGTTACCGCCAAAATGGGAGGGGAGATTTGTTCTACTCTGTAACATGCTGGAGAAGTATGGATTAGAATCAATTCAACTGGTAATGGATTGGATTTCTTTTTGTAAACGCAAGCTAGGAGAGTTGAATAAAACAAATAATTAGTTCTGTAAAAGATTTAGAGAGTCAACTTTAGTTCATTCCTTCCATCAATCCACCAGCAATTTTATTAAGCCACCCCTCTGCCCCAGGCACTACGGAAGGTTCTAAGAATCAAGTGCTTATAAAATGGTAATGGATTCGATCCATGCAGAGACACAGTGGAAGGGCAGGGCCCAGTGGATCTGGAAACTTCTAGTGAGGGGTGGTTGAGTTGGAGGTGTGGGAAAGAACTGTATAGATGGAGAAGCACCTGGAGTCATAGAGCAGACTTGAATGTTATCCTGTCCTCAGTGGGCAAGTTGTCCTGGTGGCATAGTGGTTATGCATTGAATTGCAATCCACAAGGTCAGCAGTTTGAAACCACTAGCTGGTATGCAGGAGAAAAAGAGGGCTTTCTACTCCCACATAGAGTTACTCTCTTGGGAAATCAGAGTGGCAGTTCTACAGGGTCACTATGAGGTAGAATTGACTCGATGGCTGTGGGTTTATCTGTTTGTTTGTATCGATGGGAAGCAATTAAAAGCTTTTATGTCGATGAAGGAAATGGAGTTAATACAAAAAAACAAAGGATCTGCAAAAAGATTCTATAAGTTCCCCCAATCCTTGTATTATGTAACAAATATGTTGTCAAAAAAGATGAGGTTGTTGATTTTTTTTTTTACTTAACTATTGCTTCCATTGAACATTTTAATGATTTGTTTTAGTTCCTTTTAAAGAAAACATTCTTCCACCGGAAGCTAATCTTAATGCTACAAATTTATTTTAATACCATAGTAAGTAACTAAGTAATTAAGCTCTTGAGTTAAATTTAAGCTATTTTTCACTAAACTATCAGGAAACTCATGCCTAAATGCGTTTTTGAAAACGAAATTCCTGCTTTTAAAAACAATGGTATTGAGTTATTTTGTAAATTGAAGAATCGAGTTATATGAGGGTACATTTTTAATATGGTTACTTGCACTCGAGAGCATACATGCACATCTTTCTTCCAAACAAAACGTGGTTAAACGTGTCTCATTCCTCAGTGAATGGCTGCAGACAAGTTCTCAGGAACATCTTAATCTCGTTAGGTTAGGTTGTCTTCAACAAAAATCCCATCAAGATCATAGCTTCCAAGAAGCCCTGGTGATGCACTAGTTACACATTGAGCAGCGAATTGCCTGGTTGGCTGTTACAAATGACCAGCGGCACCTCAGGAGAATGAAGGGGCTTTCCGCTCCTGTAAACAGTTGCTGTCTCAGGGGTCGCTGTAAGTCAGCATTAATTGGATGGCAGTGAGTTTGAATCCAAATGAGCATAAGAATGAAAAAAAGTGTCCTAAAAATGGAAAGATGAGGCTTTCTACTCCGTAAAGAGTTGCAGTCTCAGAAACCCACTGTTTAATCCTGTCTGAAAGGGTTGCTCTGAATGGCCGTGGACTCGACGGCAGTGAATTTGGGGTGTTTTGTTGTTGTTTTGGTTTAAGGAGAGCTGCGGCTGCAGTGGAATTCAAGGCAGAGAAGTCAGCTCAGAAGGTTATAGCAACAGTTTGGGGGCTCCACGGGGATCATCTTGATAGATGTTCCTGAAAGACACCACCAGAACTGATTCAGAGGTGATTTTAAGAAGAAGAAAACTGCACTGGTGAGAACAAGGACAGGGCATTTGTACCGAGAAATAGCTTTCCATCAGGACAATCTACCTGCTCATTTTTCAAGGGAAGCAAAGGCTGCCCTGTGAGAATTTCATTAGGAAACCTTGCCTCATCCACCCTCCAGCCCTCTCTTGCTTCTTCTGACTTCGTTTGGTTTCCCAGACCCAAAGAACATTTAGGGACATGCTTCAAGTCCCTCGAGAAAGCCACGTCTGCCATTCTGCCACTGGGGTAAATAGCAGAACAAGGAATTCTTCAGGGAAATCATCGAGAGATGAAAACCCCGCCTTCAGAGGTTTATAAACTCAGCTGGAAGATGTGTTGAGAAATAATAGTTTCACATGTTGCTATTCTTGTTAAGAAAAGATTCTATGATTTTGTAACAACATTTTTGACTTATCTTCTTAATGCTGCTCATCCCCCCCCCCCCCTATTTTAGAAGTATGGATTTTCAGAGGACCAAAAAAAACTCACTGCCATGAAGTTGATGCCAACCCAATAGTGACCCTATAAGACAGAGTAGACCAGTCCCTGAGACTGCAATGCGTCACAAGAGTAGAACACACCCTCTTGCTCCCCTGGAGCAGCTGGTGGTTTGGAACTGCTGACCATGTGCTTAGCAGCCCCACTCATTACACTGTGCCCCCAGGGCTCCTGTTAAAGCTGTTGCCTTGAAATCGATCGACAGATGTGAATGGACGTGTGACTCAGATGATTGCTGACATCATGGTTTGTTCATGGTCTGAGATTTTGAAAGCCAAGTCTGAGGCATGGCTTTGCCTCTTTATCTTTCATTCCACTGGCTCCTGAAACACACCCACCAGCAGCCCTTTTGGCCCCGAAGTGTTGGATTAGGCTTGTCTTCCAACAGTTTTATATATATATATTATTCCAACTTGTCTTCCAACAGTAATATATATATATTCTGAATCCTACTCCAAAGTTTATTACCATATTTTGCATTTTTATCTTTTCAAACTCAAAATAATTCTTTTCACATTGGGAATGTTCACTTAGTCCCAGTGATTCGCTTGTTTTCCTAAATAGCTGGCACCAGACTAGTGGCAAATCAACGATGCCGGCGGCTGAAATCCATGCCAGCTTACCTGGTGTTGAGAGAATGGCGATATGGATGCCACGCGGCCATGGGGTGAACCCTGCTGTGTTGAGATCATGGCCAAGGGCAGGCACCCCTGGAATCTGAGCCCACCCCCCACCCCCCTGCTCATTCATTATCACCCCATTCCAGCAGACCTCCCTCTACTAGGGAGCTAAGCAGGCCTGAAGGTACAGAGGGAGACTCTGTCCATTCGTGGGCGGGAACTGTGAAATGCCGCATGGAGAGTGCCCAGCCCAAGGGCCTTATAAGACCTGCAAAATCATCAGTAGAGCTAACGCCACACACCACACAAAAGAGAAGCAGCGCTAGCCATTGTATTCTCTAAAACTCACTGCCACCAAGTGGTTATAAATCGGGCGGCCAACCACAAGGGCTGCAGCTGAAATCCACTAAGGGCTCCCTGGGGAAAAGACGAGGCTTTCTGCTCCTGTAAAAAGTTACAGTCTCAGAAAGCCGTGGGGGCAGTGCTACCCTGTCTACAGGATCACTAGGAGCCATTGCATTAGGGTTGCGTTCATTAAGTCTTTGACCAGGGTTCCTTGAATGATGTTAGTCCGGAGGAGAACAGCAGAAACCAGAGGAGAAGGAAGATGGCGGTCGGAATGAGATTTGAAAGTAATTAACAATCTACAATCTATCAGGAGGCCACAAGTGTTGGGAAGAAGGAGGGGGGAAAAGGAGGAGCTGATCCCAAGGGCTCAATGGAAAGTAAATGTCCAGAAATATATGTATGAATCTGTCGGACACAATTGATGCATGGTTTGTAACAAGAGCTGTAAGAGCCCCCAATAAAATGACTTAACAAAAAGGAAGAAATATCCAAATGACCCTTGGCAGAGAAATAGGTTCTTCAATCCTGGTTGCTCTGCCTTCTGACAAGAAGACTATGTGCTCCGCTTCCCTTTCCGACCTCCTGGGACAGTGTGAAGTTCAAGGAGCTAAGAGCTCCTGCAGCTGCACTGGTGGGAATCGGGTTACAATGCAGACTCTGGTCAGCCAAGGCTGAGGTCTGGCCAGGGCGTCTGCATCTCCAGCTGACATCCTTGCTGGCTCGCAGGGAGCCACCATCATGACATTGAAAGATTCTAAGCCCACATTTAGCACATGAAAATATACGACACCAAATGGGACATGCTTTCACTAAAAGAAAACAATAAACAGGAATATTCATTATTTATCTCAAAACTCCATGTAAATGAATAGCTTATATTTTATATCGCAACCCTACTTTAAGGCCCTATTAACATGTAAGAGAGGCTCTCTCTTCTTTTCTTCTTCTTCTTCTTCTCCTTCTCCTCCCTTCTCCTCCCTTCTCCTTCTCCTCCTCTTCCTCCTCCTCCTCCTCCTCCTCCTCCTCCTCCTCCTCCTCCTCCTTCTTCTCTCTCTCTCTCTCTCTCTCTCTCTCTCTCTCTCTCTCTCTCTCTCTCTCTCCCCACACACACCAGCCTCAGGGAGCGTGTTACAAGTTTTGATTTTCTCATTGCCTTTCCTGATACCCTGGATGTTTCCTGTAATGGGGCTCCCTGCTCACAGTAAGCTGAGCAGCAGCAGCAGTGGGGGGTGAGGTGAGTGTCTGTGGTCCGGCTGTGACCTCTCCCACAGAGGATCACCTGCAGAACAGGCTCCCAGGAGCATCAAGTTCAGAAATATAGCACGGTTTTCACAATGAAGCATGTCGTCCCACTCGGGTTTCAAAGGGGTTACTGCTCTTTTACCAAGGCCAAGTTCTCTGAATCATTGGGGGGTAATTGATTCCACTAGCACTCCCAATCACATCCTACATATCCGAATAGCTAATTAAGGAGTTTTGCTCAGCATCTACTGCAGCATCCGGCCACCAGGAGAGGCAGCCTTGGAAGCATTGTCAGTGCGTTTTCCAAAGAAAAGACACTGCCTGTTTCTCGTGGACCTCAGAAGGGTGCAATGGAAGAAGTACAGAAGCATCCTGATTCAGCTCAGACAAGTTGGAGTTGAAAAGGGGCTAGTGAGTAATGAAGGAGAACTGACAATAATCCAGAAGGCCAAAGGGAGAAAATCTGAAGGGGTCATGGTGTCAGTGACCAATATAGGCCTCCTGAAGTTCCCGGGCTGATTCCCCAACCCTGCAAGGGTACTTGCTGTCATTTGTCCTCCCTGGGAGGAGTATTCCCGGCAGCTGGGTGGCTGGAATGAGCTGTCAGTAAGAGCACTGGAGACGAATCGTTGCTAGGAGAGAAATGTAGCGTCCATACAGGAATCGCGTGTTTTATTGTGCTTTGCAGAGACTGTGTTTGGGTTTTTGTCTGTATGCTCATTTTTAAGATTTTGCAGGTTTGTGTCAACCCGGCATCGAGCGTTCGTGCCCCAACAGCATGTGCTCACGTTGTGTCTCTGTGTCACATTTTGCTCATTCCCACAATGGCCAACCTTTGTCGCCCAAGCAACCATAATGCTACGAGCACTGTGAAACCACCCCTTCCTGTGGGTCACTGTACCTGGGGACTCGCCTTCCTGAGGTGGTTTGAGACCAAACCATGGGGCATCTCCACGGTGTGCCTACAGGCCTAGCTATGAAGAGCAGAGTTTTCCCTGGCAGGAGTTGGACTCTGATGGCCCTCACATACGCTCCCACCTTTTGTCCACAGAGGAAGGGTCTTGCTGGGTTTGGACATTTGTTGATGCTTCTTACCCTTGAGTTGACCCCTGCCTCCTGGTGACCACTTGCACTGTTGGTGGTTGAGGTCCTGAGCCATCCCGTAATCAGTTTGGACCCTTGCGACCCATTGATCTTCCTGAGCTGAGTTTCAGAAGTAGATCACCTTTCTTCCTACTCCGTCACAGACTGGCAGCTGTTGAGCATCGTGCACGCCTCTGCTGCAGGTGGTGGATGTGCAGGAGGAGCAGGGATGAGAATGGAACGCTGGTCTCCTGCCTGGGGCAGCAGCAGGACATGAAATCTATCATTGAGCCACCAGTGCCTCTTGCTCAGGACAGAGCTATATCAAACTCCATGTTCAGTGTCAGGGGCTGGCAAACTTTTGAGACAGAAGAGCAAATTCGGTCCCTCATAATCATTTTAAAATCACTCAAGAGCCATGAGTATAGTTTCCCAAACAAATGAAGTCACCATTATCTGAATAATTTCCTTTAAATGTTTCCAAATGTACTTCAGAGCCACGTGTATGTACCTAAAGAGCAGCATGGGGCTCTCAAGCCTGAGTTTGCCAGCCTCTGCTCTATTTCGTCAGTGAGACTTGTCTTGTCCTGATGGAGATCCGTTCCCAACATTCAGAGAGAAAGAGTGAGGATGGCAGAGGATGATGTGGGCCAAAGAGAAGACAACTAAAGGCAGGGCTGAGATTCCAGACTCACCAGCACCTGGGACACATCACAGGATAGCTATATTGCAGAGTATTTGAGATGTCTCCAGTCAGTCGTATCCAGAACTCCTCCCCACCTCCCACCCCACCCCAAGAGAACTGTCAAAACAGCCTCACAAGATTTGCATGAAACTGCTAACCTAAAAGCTGGTTATTTAGACCCACCCAGTCTTCAACCCCTGGTTGAAAAGACCTGGAAAACCCTATGGGGCAGCCATCCTCAGCACATGTGGATGGCCATAAGCCAGGATGCCTGGTCAACCACCAGCAACCAACAGTAACAACCAAGCCAGGAGTGAGCTCTCAAGTGGCACTTTCTTTAAAATGAGGCCATCAAGGAGGCAGCTGACTAATTGGATCCATTGGAAGCACGGTTGTCTCTGGAAGTCTCTGCTATTTTACAAGCCAGCTGATCCTCACAGCAATAACTGTGTCCCCAAGGAATTCCTTCCCGAGGCCAGGAGGTAAATACATGAAATTGAAAGACAGAGGAAACGTAGAAAAATCTCAAAAACAGATCGGTCCCCCTCCCCACTCTCAGAGAAACCAAAGACAAGAACAAGTCACGCACCAGGTAAGTCTGAGCAGATGGAAGACGGGCGAATGATGCACTGTGATGAGGCATCTGTGAAAGAGAGGGACGCAGCTGGCAGGAGCTGGCATGACAAGATTGTTTTAGTCTGAGTGCAGAACAGCTCCCAAAGCTCGTCAGCTGCAGCTGAGCGAACTGTGAAACTCTCGCTCTCCGACTGGGCGAGGCAACGCATTGGGAGAGGTAGGAACTCAGTGTAGGAATGAACTGTGTCATTAAATCCCGTGGCCTTCCAACTTACCATTTCCCTTCTTCTGGCAAGCTTGCGGGAAGAGCCCACCCTGACTGTCCTGGGGATCAGAGAAGCTTCAAAGATCCCTGAGTGGCGAATGTTGGGCCGAAATGGCTACGAATAAGAGGGAGTTGGCATGTTGCTGGTCAGCAGCTGAGCATCGCTGGACACTTACGCAAGGCCCCCCTTTGCTGTCTCTTCTCGAGTTGACTGACGCTTGGCCTACTATGAGTGTAGGGGTTGGAGAGTTAGGGTGCCCTGATGGTGCAATGGTTAAACCCTGTGCAGCGAACCAAAAGGTCAATGGTTCAAACCCACTGGCCACTCCTGAGGAGAAACAGGTGGCAACCGACTTCTGAGATCACAGCCTTTGGGAACTGGATAAGGTAGTTCTACTCTGGCCTGTGGTTTGTTATGAAACAACTTGGCAGCAATGACTTGGGCCATGGAGCTGAGGTTAAGTTCACGAATGTAGCTTCTGCCCGGGGCTGCAATGAGTGGGCTGTGCATACTTTAAAATGCCCAGAACATATCACGCTGCTGATTCTGCAGCTGTCACAGCGTCCCGTTCTGTGTGTGAATTTGGGCTCTAAAATGCCACCTTCTGCCTGTCACGTCAAAGGAACAAGCTGACATTTGGGGAAGTCATGCTAACAATTTGATTCTCAGAAGAATATATAGGAATTATATGGTACATTATGTTTTTCAAAGAGCTTTCATTTGGGTTCGCTGAAGAGGGCATCCTTGGAAGCAAACAAGGTATGTGATAGTCCCAATTAGCTGCTGGTTTTGGGGGCTGCTCAAGGGATAAGAGGAGAATTCTACCACTGACCCCCTCCCCCAGCCCCGCATTCCCAAGGTCCAGTTAAGTACTGATGGTGTTGTTGCATGTTACTGTAAAGTCGATTCCAACTCATGGGGACCTGATTGTACAGAGTAGAATTGCCCATAGGGTTTTTAAGAGTGGGACCACTCACCTGTTCTCGAAGGCATCTCTGGGTAATTCACACCATCTTCTTGGTGGCTGGTAGTCAAGCGTTTATCTACTTGTTTCTCCCAGAGACTCTGCTTCAATGATTGCCCCACAGTCTCACTATTGGGTCCTCGAAATTCGCGACCAGAATTCACATGCCCTCGCCCATGCCCCAGTGGCATATTCAGGATGTAGCTAACACAGAGGCAACTCCAGTTTAACAGCCTTGAAGAATTCATAAACCCACTTAACACGTAGGGTCACAGCATGCCCCAGATAACACCACTTCGCAGGCAGGGAAAATGTAAAGGAAACCAAGTAGCCTACATTCCAGGACCTTAGGAGTACACTTAAACCTTAGCTTTTCAAAAAAGCTTTTGAAGAGATTACAGACACCAGAGGCTCATAATTCCTTCTTTGAAACCCTTTGGGTTGTATGTGTTGTGCAGTTGTTTAGATATTAGAAAACCAACACAATGCATTTACTGGATATCATGCATGACTCCCAGTGGGCCTGGAAGCTACAACACACAATCAAGCACATTCATCTTTCCACAGAAAAATGTATTGATATCCACACTGAGTGGGCTCATCATTGGCTTCATTTCAGCTAAGTTCCAGTTTTACTACCATAGGGCTTGTCACATTTTAGAGATGTTTGAACGTAGGAATTGCAGCACTGTGTGCTTTTGGTATTCTGTGCCGGCACCTGTATTCAAAGGCCTGGAGTCTTCATTTTCTTTATGGTGGGTTTGGGGATGCCAGGCTTGGGTCAGGTACATTGCAGCGCTCCGAGTGGCATCTTTGCTCGATGACACTTTAGAGAGGTCGTTTGTATGACACAATACATTTTTTTATTTCTTGACTGCTGCTTCCATGAACATTAATTATGTAGCCAATTAAGCTGCAATCTTGGACAACTCTAAGCTTTTCTTTCCTTTTCTTTTTTCTTATAACCGGATGTTGACTATTGGTCAAGTTGTATTAGACACCTAAACACACCCAGACTAGCACCCACAAACCCCCAATCTCCCTCCTTACTTCGTAAAGTGCCTTTGGACTCATGTGACCCTACCAGGCACCCGTGGGCTAACTTTCATTGGCAGTGCCTCACTTTTCAGACATTAACTAGCCCAACCCAACCCCAGTCCATCCTCATTGAGGCACTTCCAGCTCGGGGCAGCCCCTGTGTTACAGAGAGGTCCTGAGTTCCGTGGGGTCTTCTGAACAAATTGCTGGGCCTTTCTTCTGTAGCATGAGTTTGAACTGGCAACCTTTCAGTTCATAGCTGAGCAAAAATCTTTTGTGCCCCCCAGCCAGGGATAGTCAGTAGGTCCGAACCCCGTGAAAACCCGAGAGTTGTGCACCCTCACGCCTCAGTATGCAGCCCCTACACAATGGCAACTGCCAACAGGAGCGGAGGAGCCGCACCGGGGCTCCCAGCCAGCCCGGCCACAGGGGGCCGAGTCCAGAAGGTTTCCCACAAAGACCATAGCAGCCCCGCTTAAACCAAAACATCAAAATGTGAAGCTCTTGTTTCTCAACCCGTCCTCCATCTAGGTCTATAGAAACATCTTCTTCAGGTGCTGTTTCCAGGTCCCTAACTTCCCTGTGAAGAACCTCTGCTCCTCTATTTACACAAAAGGCATCTTTAGCATCCTTGAGGGGTTCAAATTAGGGTCCTTTTCAATGTTCTTTTTTCGTTCCCCAATTTGGGAATAAACAATACATGTAAAGGGGCAAGATCAGGACATGATGGTGTAGGGACGATGGAGTAAGCTTTCCCAATGAACCCTCCTAGGATAGTCCTTGCTACCTTTGAAGAAAGAGCAAGTGTATTTTCATGATGGAAAAAAAAATATTGGCACAAATGCCCTGTCCTTTTTCCTTTTTGCCTTTAGTTTTCTATTTTTTAAAAAAACTCCTTTCTAGTAAGTGCTATGAGCATCGTGTGTTCTTAAGAAAATCTATCAGGGTGCCCCCACTGGCATCCCCCCAAACTAGCCATCTTAATTGCCACCACGCCTTCTGAGCTGACCTCTCGGCCTTGAATTGACCCGGCATTGCAGGCCCCCTAGGGAGCCGTGGTTTGGATTGAGGAACCCTTGGGAGACTAAGAGAAGTTCCTACCCGAGAGAGCTTGTTTGCGGTCCCTCGATGATCACAGAGACACGGCTCAGCAGGTTTTGTTGGGAATAGACCTAGGAACACATGGATCGGAAACCCAACGATATTAGTTTAGTTACCGTCGGCACATCTTTCTAAAGGCGCTGCCTCGATTTGACTGGTGAGGACTGCAGGGACTGTGGCTGGCGTGTGCAAACCTTCTGTGGAGGCAAGCCGTATTGAAAGCCTCTGGGTTGACAGAGCTCGCTGCTCTGAAACGGGACTCCCAGCGTAATGGCTATTGGGCCTGACGCAGTTGAATGCGACAGTTCATGATCTTCTTCCACCCAGTCAGTCATAAAATCAAATATAATCACTCCCTGCCATCAAGTCATTGCAGACCCATCACCATCCCCTGTGGGTTTCTGAGAGAGTAAACATAACAGAAAGCCCGATCTGTCTTCCGAGAAGCTGCTGGTGGTTTTGAGCTGCCGGTCATGCGGATCGCAGCCAATGCATAACCACTACACTACCAGCTCTCCATAAATATAATCCAGATGCCAACATTAGCGATTTAAAGTTTGCGGCAAGGAAAAGTAATTTTGAAAGCACTGCCAACGATATATTCTTAGCCACACTCTGACAAAAATAAAAGCCAACCCAAGTGGGGGAGATAGGCTTGGCTACCCCTGACCGCCACCCATTTGCCACAGCTCAGAATTAGCTGACTACAATCGTCCTCGCAGCAATTTGACGGGTGTGGGGGGAGGGGGGGCGGCGGGCTCCCTCCTTCCCATATCCCTCAGAGCTGTAAGTGAACAAAATGAGGATGCCACCAAGCCACCGAACTGGTGCGGACTCTAAGAGAGCGAGAGCATGATGGGCGAAAGATGGCTCCATGCTCGCATGAGACAGGGGTCCTGTAAGGAGACCGCACAGGAGCAGCAACAAAATCAATGGCCTTATGAGGTCTGGACTTCTGTTCATTCCTCAGGCCACACTCCAGACATCGGGGACATGCATGACTTTAGCTACAGGGTCTTCCTCTATTGGCAAAGTAGTCACATTTTTAAAAATTGTGGTAAATATCTACATATAGCAAAAATTCCCATTTAAGCCACTTTAGATATACAGTTTAGCAATATTAAATATTAACTAGGCTATGGAATTATCACTACCATATCTAGCAAAAACCCACAGGGGCCATTCTACTCTGCCCTGTTGGCTCACTGTGCATCGGTACTGACTCCATGGCAGTAAGTTTGGTTGGGGGTTTGGGGCTTTTCTGGAAAATCAGCCTGTAAAAGTCCTATGGAGCACAGCTCCACTTTGGCACCCCTAGGGGCTCTGTGAATCCCAATCGCATTACCTGCCAGCACAGGCAATGACTAATGATAACGAGCATCTTTTTATGCACTTATTGGCCACTTGTACCCCTTCCTTGGAGAAATGCTTATCCTAATCCTACATCCCCCCCACCACACAAGCTGGGTTGTTTTTCTTGTCGCCCATTTCTTTTCAACTCTTGTTTTAAGTTTAGTTCCCTTCCTTGTCTCTAGGGTTGCCCTTTGAATACCCCCAGAGGAAGGAAGGTTTCCGAGGACACAAGCACGTTGTTAGTTGTGTTATTGTAAGCGGCTGAGCATCAGCAGGCACAGTGGGAGGCTGGGTTTACTTGGCAGTCTCTTTTTGTTCCTGGATGTTCCGACTCCCAAGGGTAGCATTCCCAGCTTCTGCGAAATGAGTCTTGGCTCGCCGTGCCCTGCACACAGCACAGGAAGGAAACAAAACCCACCTCGGATTCAGCCGCAGCACAGTCACAGGCAGCATTTTCCAAAATGCAGTGGAGCAACAGCAGAACCTAGGTCCCCTTCCAGCCCCTTTCCCTCCCAGCATCAGCGCGCGGCAGTGGAGCACATTTGCTAGTGCGTAGTCCAGTCGGCCTTAGTAATTCTATGGAGCTCACGGTGCCTAGCACATCAACAGCAGTCAGCCCACTGTCACATTTTACAAGTTACATCCAGACAATCGCATAGCCTAACAAGGATCTATGCCAAATAAATTCAAAGGCAGGACAAACATTGTTAAGCTCCATTGAAAAAAACCAAAGATACAGTTCCATGACTTTTTAAAATTTATTATTTCTGTTAGGACATTTTCTAGGGCAGTCAATACTGTCTGTGAAGTTTCATGGAAAGGAATTTGCAGTGCACTCGATGTGTTTCATTAGTCATTACTTAGTGAACAGTGTGAAGTCCATTTGGTTCAGATATAAATGGAGCTACGGAGCATATGCTGGGAAGCCTCGGATTGAAGATGAGTAAACCAATTCCTACACAAATGCATCATGCAAGAGATTCCATCTCAGTGAAAGGGCTGTGAGGTACTTAGTTTATTGTGCCAACCTGGTCAATAAACACAGGTGGGGTTAATTGAAGGGCAGGAGGGATAAATGGCTCAGTGAGCCTCGCCTTTTTAGTTCTCGGGTCTCTTGCTTTCTGATGGTTGGACCAGGGTGCAGCTGCCTTAGCCAGTTCCCTGCTTCAGCTGGCAAGGCTGACTTCCTGCAAGACATCCCTGAGGAAAAGCCAAATGGACCTACCCTGATGCAGCCCTGGGTGCTGGAGCAGCCGTGTGGAGACCCCCACCAGCGCTGAGATGCTTATACATTCACTGACTTGGCTTTCCTCCTGCAGTCGGCATCATTGAATCTGTTTTGTGAGATGGAGGAAGACTTTGTGGATTGGTGTTGGACATATGGGTTAATGTTGGGCTTGTGCAGCACTGGGTTGGGATGTTTTCTTGATGTGCACTTTATATAAAACTCTTTCTTGTACGTGAGTTTCTGTGGATTTGTTTCTTTAAAGTTCCCAGACTAACACAGGCTAGAACCAGTAATGTTTCTCTACGTGCTTTTCTTTCTTCCTTCAGAGGCTGATGGGTAGAACTTCTGGTTTTCAGGAGTTGTACAAAGGGTAAGCAATGTATTAGAATGTGTAAATTGAAATGCCTAGATATAAGAAAGGGATTTTTAACCTTCTCATGTATTCATGCAATGGTGGTAGATGAAAGAGGTAAACAGTAATTGCAGCTAGTCAGGCAGCCTCAAGCAGCCCTAGTGGCCCAGTGAGTTACAACTTGGACTGTTAACCAGCGGATCAGCAGTTCGAAACCAACAGCCACTCCGTTGGAGAAAGTTGAGGTTTTCTGCTGCTGTAAGGTTCTACAGCCTTGGAAATCCCTAGTAGTAGTTTTACTCTGCTTACAGGGTCACTAGAAGTCAGAATCAACTCAATAGAAGTGCGTTTGGTTGTTTGGGTGCCTCAAAGATACCTGCATTTGATGGTCTGGACCCCCAGGAAGTCCACTCTTTGTCCCCACCACTGCCCAACTTTGGCCTGTGCCCTGGAGGAGAACCTCTACAAACTATTACTCAGGCTCCCTTACCCGTTAGGAGAAATGCTGGTGGTGCCATGGGTTAAGCAGGACCTCCAGTTAAAACCTATCAGTCACTCTGTGGGAGAAAGATGAGGCCGTCTGCCCTCCCGCCCCCCGCCCCCCATACACACACACATTTACAGTCTCAGAAAACCTATGGAACACATGTAGTCTATCCTAGAGGGTCACATGAGTCAGAATTGACTGGCTGTTTGTTTTCATGCCCTCCAGCTGCCTGTTGGGTTCAGAAGCTGGCGATCTGAAGAAGGGAGGGGAGAGACCAAGACATGATCCCCACCCTCCTCCCTCCCTCCCCGAAGGACCATAGTTTGACCTTTGCTGTGTTTTTTAGGCCCTCCATGTTTGGGCCCTTATAGATTCTGATAACTGTTTCTTCCCCTTGCTCCTCTTGCTGTTCCACTTTGCTGATTCACTTTAATCTTGTCTACACTTTCCTAAGAATTTACTTCTCTACACTCTCTTCTTGTCCCCTTGGAATATGCAGCCGGTTCTTGCCAGGACACAGACAAATAGAGCGTTTTTATAGCAATTAATTAGAAAAAGGCACAGAGGTGTGCGCATGGGAATTCACTGCATTGTTCTCTCTACCTTTGTATATTTTAAAATTTTATAAAAGGCTCCCTCCCCTCCTTAAAGTAAAAGAAGAATGTACTCCCTTCTGCTGAATAAGGAGCCCTGATAACTAGTGGGTCACACATCTCAGTGTTAATAAGCATAAAGTCACTGGCTCAAAGCTACCAGTAGGTCCTCAGGGGAAAGATGAGGCTGTCTGATCTGGTAAAGATTTAAAGTCTCAGAAGCCCAAAGGGGCAGTTCTACTGTGTTCTAGAGTTGGAAACAACTCAGTGGCAGTGGTTTTGATGGGTTGTTTTTTTTTTGGGGGGAGGGGGGTGGAGCAGGGATGGGGACACAATTGGTGAATGGAGCCCTGCAGAGACATGGTTTGCTGAGCATGCCTGCTAGATGTCAACCTCAGCACTCTTTAGTCTGGGTAACTTTGTTCAGTGCACAAAATCCCAACCAAACCTGGAATTCCTGCAAAATAATGGGCAAATCCTCTGGACCTAGAAAGGTCTGGAAAGACCTAAAGGAGAAAGTAATCATTTTCACCTGAGTCTTCAAGACGATTTGGAGATGAGGTACGAAAGAGCAGGGCAGGTAAGGAAGAGTTGGGGAACAGGTAAACCTAAGCAATGTTGGCTGCCATCAGGTTGGGTCTGCCCCAATGTTTTGTGACCCCCCCTCCCCCATGCATATACCTGCATCATTTGGACATGTCAGGAGAAACCAATCCCTGGAGAAGAACACCATGCTTGCTAAAGTGGAGGGGCAACTGAAGAGAGGAAGGCTCACAGGGAGATTGATTGAAGCTTGGCGGGAACAATGGGCTCTGCCATAAGAACAAGTGTGAGGGTGGTGCCGAACTGGGCAGTATTTCATTTTGTTGTGGGTGTGGTCGCTATGGGTCAGAACTGACTCCCTAGCATGTTAACAACAACATGCACAATGGAACAAAATACTGCCCAACCCCAAACCATCCCATGATAGGTTTCCAATCAGACCATTCTGCACCACAGACTTTTCACTGGTTGACTTTCAGAAGCAGATTTCCAAGCCTTCCCTCCTAGTCAGTATAAGTCGGGAAGCTCCGGTTAAATATATTTAGCATTATGGCAACACACAGGTCTAGGAGCTGGGCATGAGATATGGTAACCCCATTGCCTGGCAAGTTGATTCCAACTCTTCCCAACCCTCTAGGTTAGAGCAGAGCTGCCCATAGAATTCCCACGGCTGGGTATTTAATGGAAGCAAATGGTGTCACCTTCCTCTCAGATAGTGGCTGCTCAGTTCCAGCCACACTGACCTTTTGGATGCAGCTGAGCACTTCACCATGGAAGTAAACCACTGGGGCTCCTTAAAGAGGTATACAGGGGGAAGATTCTGTAAGGAGAGTGGAGTCCCTTGAATGGAGTCTTGGAGTACAAGAAAGAAAACCTGGATGGAGGTGGCATTTGATGGCTAAGTTAAAAGGGGGTAAAATGCCATTTATGAACAGCCAGGAAGTGTGGCAGAGGGTTCTGGAGACAGACAGGCTCCGTTTTCTATTTTGTAGAGTGGGGATCAAGTAGTATCCATCTCATAGATTTGCTGTCCAACTGAATTTTCAAATGCTTATCAATTGTACAACACAGATGAACCTTAAATCATTGTGCTCAGTGAAGCGAGTGAGTCATACGGGACAGATATAGCATGCTTCTGCTTTTACGCTGAGTCTGAGCGGGAGGGGGTACGGAGACCAATGGTTACTGGTAGTTACCAGGGCCAGGTGTAATAGAAGGAGAAGACAAGACTCATTGCTTAGGGAACTGAGTAGCTGTGAAGAGTGATAAGACAATGTGAAAGTGTAATGCTGGTGGTTGAACAACATCATCCCAAGTGATGTCACTGAATTGAACAGGTGACGAATGTCCAGAAGGCAAACAATTTGTTAGATATTTACCACAATTTTGAAAATGCAAAAAAGAAACTTAATTTTTTCATGTATGTAAAATGCTTAGTACAGTGCCTGGAATTTCCCAAGGTCAGGGGGTCAAGCACCCCAACTGTGTGAGGGAGAAAGACAAGGCTGTCTGCTCCCATGAAATGGCTAGTGGTGGGATTCAGCCCATTTGCATTGGTTCAGCAGAACCAATACCTAGTTTTTGTTGCGTTTAGTCATCTGGTTGTTAAAATGACACTTGTCATCCAGGTTCTCTCCACAGTAGAAATCAATCAAAAACATACGCTGCTCCTCTCTGTGCCATAGCCGTGTTCTGGTAGCATGTTGAAATAATAAACTACCTTTTGGTATGTATATATATATATACACACATATATATACATATATATCATAAAATGGTCAGTATATACATATATCAAATAAAATGATAAGTAGCAGTTGTTAAATTATTTGAATCCCATTTCTGCTTATAGCCTGGGGATTGTGAAATAGCGCAACTATGAAAATCAACCCAATGGACGTGAATTTGGGGGGTTTAGTGGATTTGAGCTACTATTTATAAGAAGCTATTAAGCAAAAGGTGTTTTTTTTTTTAACTAGGATGAAAACACTATTTTATGATGATGTGTGCAGGATACACTGGAAAGCAGAAGGTGGGAAGTTCATTGGAGGCCACCGTTTTTGAGTTGTCTGGATGTGAGAGAAGCTTCAGAAGAGTAAAACACCAAACAAACAGCTTCACTGCCATCGAGTCATTTTTGACTCCTAGTGACCCTTTAAAATAGGGTAAAAGTGCCCCGGGGAGTTTTGAAACTGTAACCCTTTTCAGGAGTAGCAAGCCCTGTCTTTGGGGTTCTGATGCCTTCAAACTGCTGGTCTAGAGGTTAGCAGCCTAACCACTCCACCACCAGAGCGCCCATAGGAAGAAGAGTAAGAAGACTGGGAAATGGTCAGGTCAGGAGCATTCACAGGAGTCAGAGAGAGCTTCCAGCACTTTTCTACCATTATTTGCCTTTGCTCGTATACATACACCGATTGTCTTCAGCAGTGGACATGGACAAATTGATCATTTTGACATTTTAGTACAAGTAAAAGAAATACCGAATACAGAGTCAGAAGATTTTACCCAACGTTGAATTAGAGCCCAAGGTTCCCCTACAAATATTCCCATATAAAAAATTCCCATTGCAACCAAACCAGTCATCACCAGATACTTGGAAAAACTTCCAAAGATGCCTTTTTCACATTTCAAAGTGTCTTCTGATGAAAACATGAGACGGAGCCTCTTCCATTGAGGGAGAATATCCTCGAGTCATATGCAATTTTTTAAGACCCGAACTTACTGTCAAAATAAATAGGAGAATTAAGGAAACTACCCAAATCTCTCCCAGTGAAACATTTATTTATGAGCAAGTTTACCTAAGATTCCAATACCACGTTAAAAGCCATGCTGAAGTGACTTTAACTGAAACTCCCTTGTAGAAAACATACCCCACGTTTTACTCCTTCACATCTTTCCAGGGACTGGGTTCGTCTGGGGTCAGTGTTTTGGCTCACTATTGGAGAAAGCACAACAGCAGCTGAATTTCATATCCTTGTGGCGCTCCCCTGACCTCCTACCTCTCTCTGTGACTTGCAGATACTTGCCTGAGATCATGAACGATGGACTGACCAATCAGATCAACAATCCCGAGGTGGATGTGGACATCACACGGCCCGACACTTTCATCAGGCAGCAGATTATGGCTCTCCGTGTGATGACCAACAAGTTAAAGAATGCCTACAACGGCAATGATGTCAACTTCCAGGACACAAGTAAGAAATCGTAGGGAACCCCAGTAACTTCCCGAGTTGACAATGTTGATTGGTGGTATTAGGTGCCATCAAGTTGGTTTCCAATACTTATGGCCCTGTGTACAGCAGAATGAAGCACCACCTGGCCGGCACATCCTCACACTCCTTCCTTCTTATCCATTGGCTCTTGAGTGGTGCAATGACGGAAGCCCTTGAATAGTCAAACCATCAGCAGTGTGAACCCACCAGCGGAAACTATCTGTTCCAGTAAGATTAACAGCCTTGGGACCCCCTGGGGTTACTTCTACTCTAGCCCACAGGGTCACTATGGGTTGGAATCAACAAGTTGGCACTCAATGGATTTGTTTTGTTCCATGTGTTTGGTTCTGTTCTGTTCTAGTCTACTGTTATGTTCTGTTATGTTTTGTTGATCTCTTGCCATCAGCATTGATGTGTCTGCCCAAATTCCTGTTGTTCTCCCCTATATCTATACTGTATCCCCCCTATATCTATACTATATCCAGTGAAGTGCCCACTCCCAACCACCATCCATCCCCAAAGGACATTCCAAAGATTGCTCAGACAAGCCTGCCGTGGGATCTCTGTTTCATCACATATTAATTGAAGTTTTTTGGGTTTTTTAAATTAATAAATCTTTTTATTGGGGCTCATAAAACTCTTATCACAATCCATACATACATCAATTGAGTAAAGCACCCTTATACATTCGTTGCCCTCGTCATTCTCAAAATTCGCCTTCCACTGGGGTTCCTGGAATCAGCTTGGTTTTCTTTTTTTCCCCTCCCCCTCCTTCCCCGCTCACCCCTTCCCCCTGTTCCCTTAATAGTTTATAAATAATTACTTTATCTTATCTTACACTGCCCAGCGTCTCCCCTCACCCATCTTCCCATTGCCCATCTCCCAGAGAGGAGGTTACACATAGATCTCCAAGATCGGTTCTCCCTTTCTACACCCCCTTTTAATGAAACTATTTTTACTTCATTGTTTCTCAGCTTCCTCATCTTTACAATGGGAGCATCCCTGCTTCTTAAGGAACTTAAAACAATATGTACAGGAGCTGAAACAGTGAGATTAATAACTCGATTTCCTCTCTATTCAGCTGTGCATATCCACATCAGTAGGAATTTGTCTCTGAAATGTTTAGAGAACTTGTAAGATGCTGATGTGCTTAGTATTGCATACAGCTATTTTATTAAAGATCGTAAAAGCAACAGAAGTAATGTGAAAGGTTATAAAGAATATTGACATTTTTAGTAAGAATATGAAAATCTGGGCAGGGGTGGGGGTTTGGACTAAGTGATTTCAAGATGCATTACTGGAAGGGGGAGCTTTGCTGTGTGCCCCTGTAAAATGTTTCTCCCTTACAAAGAGAGTTCCCAGGAAAAGTCTTCTTGAGCACAGAATGTCGAGTTGCCAGGGATTCTGTAATTTGGCCACTGACGCAAAGATGGCGTTTGCACGCTTGAGTTAATGAGACAGAAAGGAGCATGCTACAGATGGAAGCCATTACGTTATATAGCTCTGAGCCATCACCCCCACTGAATTGTTGCCTACAGAAAATTTAGTGCGTTCTCCCATTTTAAATAACTCACACATTAAAATGTAACAAGTCTAAACACAGGGCAAGTACCCATCGGATTGACTTCGTCGCTGTGAATTTTCTCATGACTTCTGTTCATCTTTGCTACACTTCTCCCTTGCTCTTCACTACTTGTGTTTTGCTGCTTTTCCTTTATCACCTAATTGCATCTCCCTCAGTTTATGCATCTCAATACTGTTTCTAGGGGCTGTAGTGATGCAAGAGGAAGGAGCTCAGCGGTCAACCTAAAGCTTGTCAGTTCAAGACCGCACAGAAACTCCATGAAGGAAACACTCAGTGATCTGCTTCCATGACGATAATACATTAGAAAGCTCCATGGGGGTTTCCATTGTGTCATCCAGGGTCACTGTGAGTCATAATGGACCTGACAGCGCCCAGCAACAACAACATACTATCTAGTATGCGCTTTATTATATGTTGTTGTTTGCCGGGGAGGGTTTCCTACGCTGTAATCATTCCAGGGACAGACCACCTAATCTTTTCTCTTGTGGCATGAGGATGAGTTCGTATCGCCAACCTTTGGTTAACAGCCAAGCACTTCACCACTACACCACCAGGGCGCCTTCTGTATTACCTAGAGCATGGTTTTGACAGTGAAACATTCAAGATAACTAGGAATTACTTGACGTTGGCTTTGTTCCTCTCGCCTCTGCTCTGTAGGGGTTACATCTATGTCCATCCATAAATCTTCGGGAATATTCAAGAGTCCAAGGTCCTACTCCTGTTCTTCTCACATTAAAATTGTTAACTGGTGACTTAGCTCAAGGTTTAGCACAAGATTTGATACTCTATTTTATAATGCTACCAACTCTTCAAGTATCCACCATCATCACATTTTATAGCCATTATCACTTTGTTATTGTTGACTTTTTAAGAAAAATCACCCACTCTGCCCCTTAAATGCTTGCATTTGCGATCCTTTTCATGAAGAGATAAGGCCCTAATTTTCCCCACCTGGAATCCCCTGTCATTATTTGCTGCCCAGATTTTTAATATTCTAAATTGATTTAGTAGTATTATTGTAAAGGTTATATCACTTCTTGTTCATAATACCAGTGCTCAAAACAATTCCCTTTAGCAACTCTGATAACTCTGAATTTAATTAATGGGATTCCCCTGCCCCCAGCCCACCCCTGTAAAGACTACCAAAGGTAAATCAGAGAAAATGTTAAGAACTTAGTAGAGTGTATTCAAGTGACCTTATCTGGTATGTAGACATCCCACCTAAAGGGGCAAAGGGGTGGGCACAGGAAGATACAATCCCATGTGGTGCAGAGCTCTGTTTTTCTCATTCAAGGAGAGCATTCGAGAAGTTCCTTCATCCCCAGACACTCTGCTTCCAAATGATCATCTTCATGAAAACTCAGTGAAACACAGTTTGATTCTGAAACTCCTGGGCTCACCGTGATTTGAAAATGACTCAAGACTAACCGGTTTTGTTTGCCTTCAGTGGCTGGGTGTGGTTATACTCCAATTAAACTTCATATGTCGACACTGAAATTTGAATTTCCTATGCACTGTGGTATATCACAAAATACGGTTCTTCACTTGGGTTTTCTACAAACACTTTGCAATGTAAACAACATCTTCAGTAGCTGACCGGCTTGACCTGTGGAGCTCTAGTTTATCAACTCCTGGTTTAAAAAGAAGTTGGCTGGAGCAGAGCCCGTCATTGACCTCAGGAGACGAGCAGAGCTGCCACAAATAAGTAGCCAAAGTCAGTTACCTTTACCGAACATCTTGATCAAAGGTTATGTAGAAGAATCCTGATCAAGAGTAGGGGCGGAACTTTCTAGAGCCATTGAGATTACTTGATTCCCCTAAATTTTTGCCCTCAGATCATCATTAAACCTTAAACCCAAACTACTCCCTGAAGTCTCTTTTGAACAACAACAACAAAAGGCTTCCTTTAATTAGTAAAGTACACCTGCTTTGATTATGGTGGTCTCTTAAAGAATCATCTAAACGCAATCACTAAAATTGCAATGTAAACACGTGGAAAGGAAACTTGAGGGAGAGTGAGTTTAAGATAACGATGGTGGGATGATTTGGTGAGGGACAGCTGGAATGGTAACACAACTTGAAGAATGTAATGGGTGTTGCCGAATTTTTCGTGTAGAAATTGTTGAAATGGTGTTTCTTTGGCTTATTTGTCTTTCACCGAAATGGTTTTTTAAGGAACCAAAAGACTAATATGTAAGCCAGAACCAAACTCATTGGCATAGAGTAGATGCCAACTCATAGCCACCCTTGAGGACAGGGGCAAACTGCCCCTGTGGGTTTCCAAGACGGTCACTCTTGATGGGCATAGAAACCCCCACAAATATTGGCTACTTACTCCTCCAATTTCCTAGAGTAAAAAAGTAAGAAAGGATTCCAATATTGTCTTCCTTTAAAGCATCTTTCCAAAATACTTTGTGAAAACATGGCATTGGCTGAGAATATGGCCCTAAAGCACATAAAGAACAAAGAATGGATTTCATAAAGTAAACGTTGGTCAGAAAATCGCACTCCACTGCCAAGATAGGAGGTATGGTTTCCCATGGGGTCTGGGAATCAGGTTGTGTAACTTCGTTAAATCAAGTAATCTAGTAGTTCCCGAGCATATTTCTCCACTGTCCCCACACCCATTGCAAGCCTGCCCCTTTAAAAACAAACATTTCGGGTAAGGCCTGAGACTAGTGAATAGAGAGACCCCTCCCATATGACCACTACACCCTTATTTGGGGTATCCCCTCCCCCAACTCTTTATTGCTGTCATTTGTGGGTGCTGTTGAGTCAGTTCCAACCCACAACGACCCTATGTCCAACAGAGTGAAACACAACTGGGCACCAGGCTCAAAGCTGTGGTTCGATTGGAGCCCAAGTTTGCAGTAAGTGTTAAGCTCTTTTTTAACAAACTGTGGTCAATATGTATGCATTAGAACGTGAGTATTTCGACAGTCTTCACGCGCACCGTGTAGCAGCATTCATTCGATTCAATGTTTGTGCAGCCAAGTCTTTCAGCCCCTCGAACAGAAGTCAGTGTCCCCTAAACAATGACTTCCTCCTTCCCCTTCCTTCCTACTCCTGGAAATTAATACACTTTGGCCTCTATGCACAGATTACAGACTTTTTCTTTTGTCCTATTGCAGATTTTTCGTGTAAATCAAAGCATACAATATTTGTTTTTTGTGTGTGTCCAACCCCACTCACTGCAATAACTTTCATAGCTATTGTTTTCATAGCTCACCCATCACATATCAGGACTTCATTCTCTGGCTGAGCAATAGTTCATTGTATGTTTCTACTGCATTTGGTCATCCATTCACCTGCTAATGGCTGTCTCCATCTCTTGGCTATTGTAAACTTTGGTGTACACGTACCCAACTTTCTTTTCTAATCTTTCCACCCTAGGTGATGAATCCAGTGGGTCAGGGAGTGGCAGTGGCTGCATGGATGATGTGTGTCCCACAGAGTTTGAGTTTGTCACCACGGAGGCCCCTGCAGTTGACTCCAACCGAAGAGAAGTAGACTCTTCTGCCAGCCAGCTCGGCCACTCCATGCTCTCATGGTCTCTCCTCTGCATCGCCCTGGCACTGCAGAGACTGCACAGATAATCCCGGGTTTGGGGTCAGATGAAACTGCATTTTAGCTATTTGATCGGCCAACTTCCTTCTTTTCTTACACAATTGGACGATGGGCCATGCCATCCAAACCTACTGTTTTCTATGAGAAGAGAGCAGCCCAGCAACCTGCCTCCCTTTTTGTTTTCCCAAAGAATACCGGGTGCCAGACCGAACTGCTTCCTCATTCCTGCAGCTATCTGTGAGGACTTTGTTTATCCTAGAGAGAATTCTTACTCAAACCTTTCATGCCAGGAGATTTTCTTACCTTCGTTTGCTTTTACGCTGCTGAAGTAAAGGAATCTCGTGAGTTTTTTCTTTTGCTCCTTTACTCATTAAAAAAACATATAGGAAAAAAAATACCTCTTTGTAAAATCAGGCCAACCCCCAGGATAACAGCATTTGCAACAAGCAAACCAACAAGAGAGAAAAATGAGAAAACTTTCACACTACAAGTACAGTATTGACGGCCAACGCTCAGTATGAGCGGCTCTGTGACAAGGCAAGTTTCTCACACGCTTATAGGGAGAACGTTTGAGTTTCCAAGAAAAGAAAAGACAAGGTTTTCTCGGAGCTATTGTCTTCTACTCTAATCACACAATACCAAATTGATTTGGAGGTACTGACACTAGAATCTAAATTTCATTTCTAATACGAGAGCAAAACAAAAAGGCAATGACTCAGCACCTCTCTCTCAAACAGTTCAATTCCTATTTCAGTGATGGCACTATTTGTTTTCTTCCCTTAACGTCTGACCATTGTGTCAATAAATCGAAACAGATTGGGGGTCCCCGCCCCTCATCTTCAGTGAGTAACAAAACACTTCATTTCATCGGTTCATCCTCCTCTAGGGTCTGCATTGAAATTGATCTTCAATGACAACAACAGGTTTGCTTTTGACACAAGTGTTTGACATTACTTGGAAGTTTCTGCCCCTGTGCGCATGTGACTCCCCCAAGAAAAGTTCTTTCCAGGAACTGATTAGATCCATACATGAGTTTCCATGTTGAACTCCTTTTGCTTTGTGTCTATTGGTGTCCGCATCACCAGGGCATTCTCATACAAAACAACTCACAACAAAAAAAGTCAAGACAAAAAATAAAATTAAAATATATATCTATATATATATATAGTATTGACATGGAGATTTCTTTCACTTTTTTAGTCTTAGTATGATCATCTATTTTTATATCTCTATATATAAATCACAGATTTTAACTTCTTAATTCCAAACTCAGGGTTGACATACCTTTGTAACAAAAACGTTTTGTCAACCAGCTCTTCTTGTTCTGTGCTGCTCGGAAAAGGGATTCCTCAATGACCTATGAGCACCAAGAATCAAGACAGAGAACTTTTTACGTATCTAACTGACCATCTAGTAAAAGTGTGCCAGGGCATTCCCATTTCGCATGAGCGTGCTTTGTCCTGGGTGCTCCAGACTGTACTCAGCCTGTGGGGAGAGCCATGGTCATGCCAGACTGTACTGGCCATGGAAACTGTATGCGTAAAGAATGTGTTTGTCACTCAACACTGTTGCTTTCATGTACAACACTGTACCAGATGTGGTTTCATTGCTTGAATAAATCAATACATCGTCGGCCTGGGATTTCTGCTTGGCACTTGGAACAATGCCCTGACTCAGAGGCCAATTGAGAGCCACAGCCTAACCAAGTCGAAAGTGTGCCAACGCTGGTCCTACGCTCATCCCAACAGAGAGATGCAAGACCAACCAGCCTGGGCCTTTATGAATACAGTTCACTATCCATCTGTCTCCTGAGTTTTATGATATATCTGGGAGAAGTAATGTTTCAAAGCACCACAGTTTACCAGTCACCTTTTAATTAACCCGTTGACAGTAATGACACATGAATGACACTGTTGACCTCTGTTCTCATAAAAATTATAATTAGTCATTGATTTAGTTGTGTCACACTCATGTAGAACACATACCACATGGCACAGTAATATTAAATATAGTTGCGCATTTTCACAGAACAAAGTATTTACAAGCATCTATTGCTGTTTTATGCCTAATGAAATATGAAAAGTAGGATTTTGAGGGACTCTGTGACATCTTTTCATTTAACTCTCCGTGAAGTTGACACTTACTCTAATTTAGTGTTACATGCTTAAAGAAAACCGGGCATTTCACTGCCAAACTCTCGTTTTCCAATCCAAATTACATATCCGACATCTTTCTTTATGCAGGACCACTCATTTACATATGCTGTTCATGTCATCATACATTTGTCCACAGCTCATTCTTGTTTTACCTCCAGTGACTAAGGTGCAATACAGTCAAATTAAACCAACCTTAATTTACCAAAATATTTGTTAAGTTCTTTTTATGACTTTAAACTCCACCCCTTTCTATTGCTTAAAAGTTTTTTCTTCATTGTTTCCTTTGAAGGGGATCAGAATGCTTCCCTCCCCTTTGCTGTCACCCCCAAAGGGTTTCATGCATATGTATCAATGCACATTATATTAACGTATGTGCATTCATCATCTGTACATGCCAAACACAGAGACAACATATAAGCACCAGCTTCTTTCATTTCAACATTCTGATTACCAAAATGCATATTGGTGAGATATAGAGATCCATATCAACCAGACAGAGAGCTGAAAGTACCATCAATTAGCAATGCCACAATACTAATCACCATGCATGTATGTGTTCATGGAACATTATTCAAGTCGTACTTCCTAGTCTTTATCATTATTCTAATATGTCTTTTCTTTTTTTCAGGTGAACTTAACATGATTTTCCCCCCAGTCCCCAAGGGAGTTAGTTTAATCTACTGAACCCCCATTTCCATAAATTTTTTGGATTCCCCCTTCCTGAATTAATTTCATTCCTCTCAAGGAAATAGCCTAGTGATATGGGGATGCAGTGACATGCGCTATGTTACATAATCCGCCCTCATTTCATTCCGATGTCCCTAAATTTCCAGATCACATAACCTCTGTGATGAGTAGAGAGAGATGGGCTCACTGAATTCGGACACTAGAAATTGGTGGATGATGCTCATAACTGCAAACACTTAGCTTATCCAAGTGCCTCTATTTACATGTTCTTTCGTTATAATATGTATTTTTCTAACAGAAACACACATCTGTAATGGTGTACATTATACTTTGTATATGTTATAACAAAAACTGAACAAAGGCTAACGTCTTCAGCAGAGAACAATGATTGCAGATGCATGAATGGGAGCTCAGTTGATGAATTCTGGGTTGAAAGGCGCCACCCCAGCTTTCTGTCATTTTACTGAAGGTGAAGTTGGTCCTCTGACTATTGCATCATAGAATATTACTACTAGCAGTCTGACTCCCTTCCTGCGACTTATCCAGGTGGGATAAGTAACTTGTGTCACCCGCTTTAAAGTGAAGGGAAAGAAAATATTATTTTGCCTACCCTGAAAAAACCCTACTATGCATTGGCAAGTAGCAGTAACTCTTCGGGTAACATTGTTTAAGCCAAACACATTGAGAATATTATTGGAAGCAGACCCTGATGTTTCATTTAAAACTATGTTCATTAAACATTTTTAATTGATATTTCCTGATGCAGACCTGTGCCTACTTTAACTCCCTGGCCATGGCATACATAGTGTGGCTACAGACTGAGCATTGACTGAAGTCCCCAAGGAGACATCAAAAGGAGCAAATTCCTGAATTGTTATCCTTTTGTTACTCGTCTTTACGAGGCTAATTACCAGGTGGGTTGTCTGGAGGTAGAAGTGTTAGCAGATACAAGATTTGACTTTTTAAAAATTGGCAGACATTCAAACGTATTTTCGTTTACTCGTCATCATGTACAGATCTGACTTTTAACTTAAAAAGGGGGGCGGGCAGTTCAGCATTGCCAACAGAGAGTGAAGAAGACCATAGCTTGTCAATTTGCAATGTGTTCTGCCTGTTGGAGACATTAGCCAGTGTTTAGTTCTAGGTCACCTTATACAAATAGAGTATTGATTTGTATGCATTCTGGAGCCTTGCTACCCCATGCTTTGCTACAACACTGGTATTCAGCTTCACAGAGGCCATGATGCGCCTCATCCGAAGTTGAGTAATGAATCAGAATTTTTACATGACCTTGTAATGAGGTCCCTCCCTTAAAAGACACCGAACGACCAGACAACAGTGAGGTTTCTTTGTGCATATACACAATATATATGCAGAATAAATGTGTGCACCAATCAATTCTGTGTGACTGTCAAATAAATATTATTTGGGTTAAGATTTTTCATTTCTGATTTGGATAGAAAATTGCTATTAATCTTGTATTAAAATCGTTTTTAAAAATTGACCTGTCTGTCCTGTATTTTCTTAATTTCCGTAGTTTAAATTACACATCTCTTTTATTTTTGTTTGTCTGAAACCGTCTCAGAAGCTGCAATAGTAAAGTAATAAGATTACAGAGAGCACGGATTAGGCAAGTGCCGTTCACTTAAAGTACACTTAGCCCTGGAAATCTTGAACTTTCACAACTTGGGAACATTTAGAACTTCCTAAATGTGTATGAAAAAGCACACGTTTCTTGTCCGTATTGTACTATGCTCTAAAATACCAGGGAATGGCTTGAGAATTGATGGCAATAGTCTATCAATGAAATCAGAAAAAGTAAGTGTGAGTCAACTAAGCATTTCCACCTTAGGAAAATTGCATTGATTGTGTATTTCTGGAAGGTTCCCATATTCTCAGGCCGGCCAAATAGTATATATCATGTTACAGCTACATTTAACAGTGACTTACTGAGTTCCTAAACCGATGTCAGGCTGACTCTGATTTAGGATGACCCCAGGTGTGTCCAAGCAGCACTGGGCTCTGTGGGGTTTGCAGTGGCTATTGTTTAGCAAGGAGGGTGTCTGACCTTCCTATGCCTACATACTGTTGCTGGATGTCCAGATCAACATGGGGAAGTTACCACGTTTCTACACTGATAGCAAACACTATATGTCTTTTTGGAA
The DNA here is from genome assembly GCF_050624435.1 of Tenrec ecaudatus. NCBI lineage: Eukaryota > Metazoa > Chordata > Mammalia > Afrosoricida > Tenrecidae > Tenrec > Tenrec ecaudatus. Next base: position 150,663,427 of record NC_134540.1, read on the forward strand.
ACCATACAACCCCTTTACATGTTAGTTTCCACATTAGATACATGGGTGCTTTATTTACATCACTAAGGTATCCATTGTTTAACACAGCTAACCTTGCTTATTACAAATGCATGGCTTATTTCAAACATACTGTTATAAATAAAATGAACCAATATGAAGATAACAAAAATGCTGTCTCTAACTGTAGCAGTACTACGATTTCCCTGCCAATACTACTCATTCAATTTTTTTTTACCAAGATAAGGGATTTCTAATAAACTGACTAAGACACTTTAAGATACTTCTATCTACAAAAGAATGATACGTAATGAATTTTACTCCCAAATAAACTGAAACCAGTTTCATGGGAAGGAAACCGTTCAAGTGGTTTTAGGGGGAAAAATTTAAAAACCACTTTTATCAGGGAGCAATGTTTATCTATTTTAATTTGCTCCAGGGGAAAAGATGTTGAGATAGGGTTTTAATATAGGCGTTCATATGAAAGATGGCGATGATTTTGAAAACACCAACTTTTCAAATAATGGCTATGAAACATGGAGTGTTGTGAAGTATCCCTGGAGCTAGAAAGATGTGTTCACAATTTTAAAGGTCTACTACAATGATCTTCACAGCATTTCCATTCCATAGATACCATTGCTTAGTGAACAACGGCAGTTGACCCAGGTCTTCGTTGTCTGCTAATAGAGCGCCTGCTGGTGCACACCTCGAAACCGGAAGCTGAGAGAGGACGTGGAAATGGCACCCTGTGAGCACTCACCATGAGTGAAGCAGAAAGGAGAATGGCCAAGTGCATTCAAAGAGCGGAAGAATATTTCACTGGAGTACGGTCACCTCTCCACTACGACCAAGCAAGCATTCCGTAGATTTTTCAAATCAACAACTGACTCAGGCGATAATTGCTGTCCATTCCTTGAAAAGATGTGTCATGAGTAATCATCACATGCCAGACACAATTCTGTGTGCTAAGAGTGGGACGGCAATATTTACGCATACAGATAATTTACAGTCTATTCAGGGAAAGACAGACCACACCCAAGCAAAGAAATGGACGCGTTGGTTTCAGAAAGTGGGCACGGCCTTGAGGAAAATAAAACAGGAATTTGGATAGGGTCTAAGGAGAAAACTGCATACCTTATAGTCTGGGAGAACCTCCACAGGTGACGTGTGAACCATGATCTAATTACAGATAGGAAACAGTCATGGAAGGGCTTTTCGGGCAGATACAAGGCACATGGTAGGCTCAGTCTAGCAAATGCTCTTCGTGTCCTCCTGTGATTGTGGTGAGAGATTATTATCAGGAGACGGGTGAAGGGATAACCAGGAGCAGCAGCTACCAGACTAAGCTTCGTGGCAAAGGTCAGGTCTTCCCACATGGTGAAGCTAGCAATTTACAACCCAGACTCATACATAGCAGCGCTGCTGGCAGTACTTATTTGCTTCTCAAATATGTATTAGCCAAAACCATGCGAAAATATTTATGTACTTCATTTGTTTAAATTTCTGTAAGTCAATTCCAACTCATAATGTCTCTATGAGACAAAGTATGACTTTCTCCTACAGTTTCCAAGGACATACATCTTTACAGGAGCAGTTTTATCTCTCTCCCAAGGAGTGGCTGGTGGGTTTGAACGGCTGACCTTGTGGTTTGTAACACAACACGCAACCCACTACACAATTGGGATTCCACCATATTTCTAGGACTCCAGTAATATAAGAATGATCATCCCCATTTTACTTGAAATAAAATGAGGCACTGAGAGATTCGTTTCCTGGCCATACAAACTATTGGGTGGTAAAGAACTAAGCAGAAAGAAGGCAGCATAGACGGATCATGGATTCACTCAACTGGATTCCTCAAGGGTTCTAAGACTTGACAAGCGAGGGACTTAGAAACAAGTACAGCAGACATCCATGGACTTTTACTTGCCCAAAGTGTAGGTGCTGAAAAGTTTTCTCCAAGATGTTGCTTCATTTTGTTCCTTTCTATTTTAACATTTTCAAAGTTAGAATCTAAAGTAGGTGAATGGCTATTTCGAGGTTCTTCTGTACCTCCGAGTTTAAGGCTGCTGTGGAGTAAAGGCTAATGCTCAGGACGGGAACATAATCTGGATCCAATTTGTTTTTCTTTAGTGTGTGGATTTTGCTAAAGCATCATATTCAGAGAAAGGAAGATATTTAGCCTGGTTCTCAGGAACCCCGCCCTACCTTCCAAGGGCTGCCATACCAGAATAGCAGGTGGCTTAAAAGGACAGAGATTTCTAGTGTCCCTGCTCTGGAGGCTTGCATTCTGAACACTCTGCCCCAGCAGGGCTACGCTCTCCGCCAGCTCTCGGAGAAGATGCATCCGTATCTCTGTCATCTCCTGTGGGCCACTTGTAGATGCCTCTACCTCTGTGGTCATGTGAAAATCTCTCTCCTGCAGCTCATTTTGTTGTATCTGTTATCTTTTTTTTATTTTAAGACAACACTGGGGGGAATTAGGATCAAGACCCATCCTACACTGGCATAATCTCATGTAACTTAACAGATAAGGAGAGAGAAAAATGCATTTCCAAAAAAGACTCATTCACAGATACCAAGATAAGGACTTGGGCATATGTTTTGGAGAACACATTTTAATCCATTATATTCCACTCCCTGATCCCACCCCCAAGATTCATGTCCTTCTCATGTGCAAAACAGAAGGCACGCACCCACCCAGCTTTCCCAAAAGTCTTAACCCATCCCAGCATCCAGTTTAGTTCAAACCCTCATCTTCAGAATATTCTGAATCAGGTACAGGTGAAACTGAATATGGTCTATCCCAGGGGGAAATTTCACTCCATCTGCAGACCAATGAAACCTAAAATACATTTTTTAAAGTAGAACACACATAAAGTTCCCATTCCAACAGGAAAAAATGTACAAAAATAAGAGGGAATGGGCACCAAGCAAGTCCAAAAGCCAGCAAGAAAAGTTACATTTGATTTCAAAGCTTGGAAATAAGTTTTCATTCTCTAGACTAGTGGTTCTCAACCTGTGGGTCACGACCACTTTAGGGATCGAATGACCCTTTCACAGGGGTCGCCTAAGACCATTGGAAAACATATTTTTGACGGTCTTAGGAACCAAGACACCGCTTTTCTATCCGTTTCCAGGCAGACCCGCCCACATACGTGTACCCAACATGAAGACTGTTACCTATGTTTCAAGACAAATTTTTATTTATTTATAATTAGAAATAAATATTTCACAATATAGAATTACATATTGGTTTTGTGATTAATCACTATGCCTGAATTATGTTCAATTTGTAACAATGAAAAGACATCCTGTATGGATATTGGGCCTCCACTCAAGTATTTCCTCAATGCAAGAACACTTTGTTCTATTAAACTGGCATTCCATGATGCTCACCTTCCCAACACAATTGCTGAAGACAAAGCAGGTGCATAATCAAATGTGGTGAAGAAAGCTGATGGAGCCTGGCTATCAAAAGATATAACATCTAGGGTCTTAAAGACTTGAAGGTAAACAAGCGGCTATCTAGCTCAGAAGCAACAACGCCCACATAGAAGAAGCACACCAGCCTGTGTGATCGCAAGGTGTTGAAGGGATCAGGTATCAGGCATCAAAGAACAAAAAATCAAATCATTGTGAGTGAGGGGGAGTGTGGAGTGGGGACTCAAAGTCCATCTGTAGGCAACTGGACATCCCTTATGGAGGGTTGTACGGAGGGGTTGAGCCAGTCAGGGTGTAGTGTAGCAACGATAAAACATACAACTTTCCTCTAGTTCCTAAATGCTTTCTCCCCCTCCCCCCACTATCATGATCCCAATTCTACCTTACAATTCTGGCTAGACAACAGGATGTACACTGGTACAGATAGGAACTGGAAACACAGGAAATCCAGGACAGATGATCCCTTCAGGACCAAGGCTGAGAGCTGTGATACTGGGAGGGTGAAGGGAGGGTGGGGTAGAAAGGGAGAACCGATTACAGGAATCTACTTATATCCTCCTCCAGGGGGATGGACAACAGAAAGGTGGGCGAGAGGAGATGTCGGATAGTGTAAGATATGACAAAATAATAATTTATAAATTATCAAGGGTTCATGAGGGAGAGGTAAAAATGAGGAGCTGATGCCAGGGGCTTAAGTGGAGAGCAAATGTTTTGAGAATGATGAGGGTAACGAATGTACAAATGTCCTTTACACAGTTGATATCTGTCTGGATTTTGATGAGTTCTATGAGCCCCCAATAAAAAGATTTTTTTAAAAAAGAAAAGACATCCTGCATATCAGATATTAACGTTATGATTCATAACGGTAGCAAAATTATAGTTATGAAGGAGCAATGAAAATAATGTTATAGTTGGGCGTCACCACAACGTGAGGAAGTGTATGAAAGGTTCACAGCATCAGGAAGGTTGAGAACCACTGCTGTAGTGGTTATCCTTAATCTCCAAATTAGGTCAAAAGCCCCACACAGATATCAGCACTTGTTATTGCCTTTCAGCTACCCTGCCATTCCTGAGTTATCAGATCAGTGACCCCATCTTCTTTGTCCATGGGTGGCCAATTATCACAGGCCACAGGGTCAGTGGGCCCACCCCTGGAACTGAGGTGGTGACCCGACCCTTGGAAACCAAGCAGTGGCAGCTCACTCTCTCCCACTCTTTCCTGCCAGTAGTCCTGCTGCTCCCGGGGCCATCATTTCTTTTCTCTAAAGACAGTAGATAGTCACAGCCAAGTAGCTCCAAGGGCCTTTCTGCTGCTTTAGAATTCCAGCAACCAGGCAGCTTTCCTTTATTCTATCCAGTCTCCATCCCCTCAAGTCCAAGATAGGATTTCTAAAGAGATGATAGATTGGTCATATACCTAATTGACCACTTAGTTATCTGTTCTTAAGTTCAAGTTGACTCAGTGTAAATCAAAGCAACCAAGACAATTAGTAAACTCAAGAGAGATAGCAACAGGCGTGACTGCTTTGCTAAATGAACTGACTGTTACAACAATGGAACAGTTTAATGGATCAAAGTCTTGAGGACAGTTCTCAGTTAAAATGACTAGAGTGCTGTAACCTCCCCTTTCCTTTATTTGGCATGGGGTTGTTGCAAACTGTTGAGAAGATTTCTTTCCACTCTTCTCAAATTCATTGTCATTGAGTCAATTCCAGCGCTTACTGACTCCACGGGAGAGAGTTGAACTACCCTCGCAGGTTCTGAGACGATAAATCTGTACAGAAATCTTTCTCTCATGAATTAGCTGGTGGTTTCAAACTGCTGATCTTGTGGTTGTCAGTGGGAAGCATAACCCACTGCACCACCAGAGCTCCTCATTTTAACTCTTCATGACCATGTATGACAGGGTAGAACTGGCCCAGAGGGCTTCCTAGTCTGTAATCTTTACAAGAACATATCACCAGGTCTTTTCTACTGCAGAATCGCTGGTAACCTTGAACCACATTTGTGTTCATTAGCAGTAAGCACTTGGCTATTGTGCTTCCAGGGCTCCTTCATATAAAGTTATTGTTGTTGTTATTAGGTGCCATCAGAGTGGTTCCAACTCATAGAAACACCATGTGCAACATAAGAAAGCACTTCCAGATTCTCTACCATATGGGGCCTCAGTCTTACCTGTGTTGGAGCCCATAATTGCAGCCACTGTGTCAATCCATCTTGTTGAGGGGCTTCCTTCCTTCCTTCCTCCCTCCCTCCCTCCCTCCCTTCCTTTCTTCGGTTTTCTTTTTTAGCTGACCCTCTACTTTATCAAGTATGATGTCCTTCTTCAAGGATTGGTCCCTCCTGATAATAGGGCCACAGTATGTGAAAGGAGTTAGAACTCCGTTTTAATATCCTACCATATGCCGGGTTAAAAGGCTTGGCACTACCCTCTTTAAATGAAAAAATTTAGGTATTGATTGCAGAAGGTTCTCCTTCAACATTTCAGAAAGGTGAATATCAAGTTGGGGAAAAGTTATTCTACAAAGAACCTGAGCTAGTCAGGGCTGACTAGAGAAACAAATTCCTCCAGCTCCAGAGCTCTTGCTCCACCAGCGTAGCTCCATGTGGCTTGTCAACAGGAATGTCTCTCAGTGAGAGTTGATGTCCCACCTCCAGGGAGGAAGACAGGAGCTCCCAGAACCCTCGGAAGAAGACCATGCCCACCCAGAGGCCTCACTGGCTATGACCTGATGGACAGGCTAGACTGTACCCCTTCACAAGTTGACAGGAGATGATGTAACTGCCACAGACCACCCCTTGTCAACTTGACACTCTTACACAACTCTTCAGCCATATATAATTATTAAACAAAACAATAACAAAGCCAAATCTGTACCTAATAGGATAAAATAAAACTGCATACAATTCAGTATGTGCCAGCCTCATTTAAACATAATGATCTATAAGTGAGCAAAACTAAAATATTCTATGCCTAACAATTGCTGTTAAGTGAACGCCCATACCATAATCCTATGAATATATTTTCCTACATATGAGAAAGTTGGTAAGCCAGCCACTTCATGCATTTATCCTCCCCATTTGCAGTATTTAATTTCTATACTGCCCACTTACATCAGCTGAGTGGTCTGAGGAGACAATCACATTCTTTGATGTGAAGAATTTTCATTGCAGTTGGAACCTTGTGAAGTCTGCATCCATAAGCCAAGTCACATAGGGACAGGCCATCCATCAAGTCAGCAGCAACATGCACCAATTCAGAGGCTCAAAAGCTCTTAATCTGGTCAGGTTCTGGTCAATTCAAAGCTAAACACAATGGTTGCCTCACCTTTAAATCCTGGGCCCCATCCAAAATTCTCAACAACCCTAGTCCCTTTGTGCTAGGTCATGAACTTCAGACCAATCAACCAGCTTTTGTTTTCTCCTCTAGCCCCTGTGAACCAGGTCAATGGGTGTCAGTGGCCAGACTCAAGCTGTCTCTTTATTGCTGCAACTCTCGCTTCCACTCAACAAGTGGATCTAGGAAGCAAGCATTTTAGCCTGCCTACTGGCTCCCTTTAACATTCAGTCCTAGAGCAGGGAGTTCCTTTATGACTCCAAATTTTTCCAACCTCAGGACAAGCCCCTAGTTCAAAGTTTAAAAAGCCAAAGAGTTCCCCTTTTCTTCAATCTGTCAATAGCCCCTTAGGCAAGTCTCTTTGAATACAAATTTCCTGAGTACTCCAAAGCACTGGGGTGGGGCTTATCTTTTCAGAGCCTTCTTTGATGGTGTGCCCTAACCTATTTAAATTCTAATTTAATAGCTGAAGGCAAGTAGTCTTACAACCTCTTTTTATTTCCCAAGAATCATTTCTATTAATCATTATGTCAATAACAATAGGCAGAAGAAAGTGGTATAAACCTAATAGAGCCAGATCCTAAACTCAATCTTACAACAATCACATTTTATACTTATCTAAACTTATGGCTTGAGGCAATGCCAGGGCGGAACCTTCTGTCAGCCATTTGTACCTCAGTCAGCCATTTTCCCTAAGCAGCATGGTCTCAAATATGTTCAAAAGGCAATTTAGTCCCCTGAGCTCAAAATATACATGAATCACATTCATTTTCACCATTTCAAACAGGAATAACTAAAGACAACAACCAAACAAAATGATCAAACCTGAACATCCCAGGTTCTTTCCAGAAAACAATCCAGTCTGGCTAACCAAAGAACTACCATGAGGCAGAGGTCTAACAAACATCCAGTTTCCATCTTTATGATTTGTTTCTCTAGTACCCAACTACGGCTTGTGTTAGTCTGGGTTGACTAGAGAAACAAATTCATATATATATAAGCTTTATATAAAAATTAATTGTATATTATGAAAACATTCCAGCCAAGTCAAAATCAAGTCCATACGTTCGATATTAGCCCATATATCTGATACCATCTGTAAATTCCTCTTCAGACACACGGCAGCACATGCAATGATGCAGAATGCAGGAAGATCATGGACCAGTGGGGGGAAAGCCTTGTGGATCCAGTTGCAGTGGAAGCATCTCAGCATTGGCAGGGGTCTCCATGTGGCTCCTCCAGCCTCAGGGTTCTGGTTCTGTGGCGTCCTGGTTTACGACTGCCAGCACCAGCACCATGACAGGCTGTATAAAACCAAAGTCTGGGGCAGGCTTAAGCTCTAATTTCAGATTCCTGGACACAGAGGTAATTCTGTCAGAGAAGGCATCACCTGTCCCAGACTGACCAGTAGGGTGCAACGACCACTACCCGCCCCCCCACCCCCCGATTGACCAGTCAAGAAAAAATGTGCAAAACTGCTTGCCAACCGCCACTGGACAATGCTCACGCCAGAAGTTTTCTCCAATAAATTTAAAGAACAGTAACACTGGACTGCCCCCGGTCCCTGGCCCCATAAAAGCCCAGAAAACAAAGAACTTGGGGCTGATTCCCTTTTGGATGCTGGGTCCCCACTGCGTTGGGAGGTGGAGAAAGGGAAGCCCTAGCTCGAGCTAGAAAATAAACTCCTTTTGCCACTTTTGCATCTCAATTGGTCGTAATTCTTCTGTGCGCCCAAGGTGAGCTTGCGTTCCCTTCCCCAGTCCAACAGTTCCATCAGCTTAGTTCCATGTGGATTGTCAATAGGACTGTCTCGCAGGGAGAGTATGTCCCCCACCTCCAGGGAGTAAGACAGGAGCTCCCAGAATCCTCGGGAGAAGGCCTTGGCTATGACCTGATTGACAGGCTAGACTCCACCCCTTTGCAAGTTGACAGGAGATGATGGACCTGCCACAGAACCTATTTACTTCTCTTTTTTAATGTCTTACAGTTACACGAATAGATAGATAGATAGATAGATAGATAGATAGATAGATAGATAGATAGAGTGTCTTAGATTTACATAAACCATTTCACCTTAGAGGAAGTTCTCAAATTCATTTTCGTATTCAACACAGCTCCTTAAAGTAGACAACTGGCACCCAGGTGATTCCAACTAATGGAGACATGGTAGGTTGGAGCAAAGCTGCCCACAGGGCTACAAAGGCCACAATGTTGACAAAAGCAGATCACCCCATTTTTCTCCCACACAGCTGATGGTGCATTCTGGTTGCAAACTTTTTGTCTCACCATGGAGCACTTTAACCACAACATCACAAGGACTCCTTAGACAAGCATTAATGTCCCTATTTTATAGATTAGAAGAGCTAGTTGGTGGAGCCACGCTCAGCAATGTTTGTTTTAAATTTTCGTCCTTTCTTCTTCTCTTTCTATCACCCAAGCCCACCCCATCCCTGAAGACTTCAGTGTGAATCTTGGCAACTCCCATCAATCTCTTTCTAAGATGTGAAAACAGTCCAGAAACTCAGTCCCAGGAATCCAGGACTAAGTCCTCCAGGAGTGAATCCTGCGAAGCCTAGTGTGGTGTAGTAGTAACATCTCAACAGCGTCTGACTCATCTCTGCCTCTGAATCTCGTAGACGCAATTAGCCTAGACTCGGAGCTTGTGTGTGGTAAACTGGATAGCCCCCAATTCATATAAAGCCAAAGAAGTTACAGTACAACAACTTTATTAAAAGCTTGCTTGTGATGCGTGAATTATTTTATTGATTGATTGGTTTGAGCATGTTGGTTAGCATATTAGAGTATAATTAAAATGCCAAAGATAAGCCTGGGTTCTGGGGATTTGAAAATCTGTGGAAAGATAGAATTGTGTTGTTTTGTTTTTTTTTAGCATGAAGACACCTTTCAGAGAGTATGATGTGTGAGAAATATACAAGCAAAATCTTTCCTTTAGGAAAAAATGTATAGGACTTCCCACATCCCAAATCTCTCTTCCTCTGGAACAATCCATGCCTTGCTTTCCCTGTGCCTCACGAGTGAGAGGGAGAGTGAAGGTGGGATAGAATGAGTGGGGTAATGAAGAGGGAAGAACAGAAACCAGTGTCATTAAAACCTTATCTGTTTTTCCATTTCTGACCTGCTGGTGTGAAAGTCTCTCATAGGGAACGACTGCCTACAGATCCAATCAAATGGCACGTAATGAGACACTTAAAAACAAATTGCAGAGAAACCATAGTACATGGAATGAATAAATGTTCCTTCTCCACTCGCCAGGAATAAACAAGACCTTCATGTGCCCCAGATGGGCTGAGACAGTCCCGATTATGTCTCTTGTCCAGGTATAACTATTAACAATGCCTTGCTCATTGTTCATAGTGTCTCTGATTCGAATGATAAAGTATCTGGTCACCTAAGATGTGATTAATGGCTATTCCTCCAATCAGTTCACACTCTAATATATATGGAACATGATAGATTTTCTAAGTATCCAAGGAGAAGAAATCCTGAGTATTATTCTTCACAATCAATCTTTCTATTTAGATGTCCCTTGCATGCTAATTATACTGAAAGATATATCAAATCAAAGCTCTAAAACAACGCTAACCTTGTCAAATATCCTATATATCTCCAACTAGCAGATGCTCAGCTCTGTTAGCCTACTCTCATCCCCTAATGGGCAATAAATAGAGCTCCATCCCGAATGACTGGCCCCTTTTGCTTTCCAGCTATTTTACTCAAGATACCTGTGAACAAAACCCTTGGCAATCTATAAGCCAATGTTGTATTGAAGTTCAATTTGCTGCTACTACAGGTATGTTTTCTTCACTTGTCAATCTTAACTTTTCTCCAACAAATCTAGTTTTGTTTATTTTTTAAAAAGCATCTGCAATGAGTTTCTTGATTCCTGTTGCTGAGTTGGTCATTGGTATGAGCGTCCTCAATCTTCCTAGCACACAGGACATGGAATGTTCACGGTCGTCAACACTTTCTGGTGTGACCCCACCCCTTCCCCACTCACAGGAGCACAGCAACAATAAAAGAAAGCATGATGGTGCTATTAATGAACTAATGATGAATCACTCCAGCTTCTGAGAGAACAAAGCATGCACTGCTTTCATTCATTCAGTTATCATTTCTAATGAATGGCTTGTAACAGCTTGCATTTCATTCCTTTATAGGATTTATCAAATCCTTGTGCTGCTCCATTTAACAGCTGGGAGGACATGTTCCAAAGAGAACTAGGCAAGATATAACAGGTGCCACCTGCTGGAACCTAATACATAAAAAGATATCTCTTAGATTTGAAAGCCACTGACTGAAAAGAGCTTTCTGTTTGATTAAGTGATTCATCCCTTCAAAGGTATAGTCTTCCTTTTGCAGCACTACCCATCCCTGAAGATATTTTAAAGATCAATTGGGTATAAATGTGTAGAGTTTCATTGTCTACAGGATGGAGATGAAGGATTTCCACTAGAACTAAAAATATTTTAGAAGGCTTGTAATATCTAAGCAGAGATTTAAAATTCAATTTATACACTTGTTGCTCAGTATCTTCTCTGTATTTTTGGGGAACATATACTCTATTCAAGACCTCTGCTGAAGTGGAAAAATGATACCTATGAAAAATAGAATAATAAAACAATAATAATAGCACTTAGGACACGTTCTAAGTATCATATATTAATTCATTCTAGTTCCAAAATTAGCATGAGTTAGGTACTGTTCTTGGCACAATGAGACAAACAAAGCACAGTTAAGTGAAGTACTCCACATTTCTAAGAATGACAGAGATGGGCAAATGCTGAAATCCCCAGCACTGAAAACGCAGCGTGGTGATTTTCCAAGGTACATTGCTCTCAACGAAGGGGGACAACGTATTCCCTGTAACCCTCCAGCATAAATGGAGAAAGGATACCTTTTGGAAAGGATGATCTAGCATGTGCGCCACTAAGGTAGTTTATTGTGCCAACCTGGCCGATAAACACAGGTGGGGTTAATTGAAGGATGGAGGGCTCAGTGAGCCTCACCTTGTTAGTTCTCATGTTTCTTGCTTTCTGATGGTCGGACCAGGGTGCAGCTGCCTTAGCCAGTTCCCTGCTTTAGCTGGCAAAGTTCACTTCCTGAAAGACATCCCCAAGGAAAAGCAGGATGGACCTACTCTGATGAATTCCTGGATGCTGGAGCAGCTGTGTGGAGACGCCTGCTAGCGCTGAGATGCTTACACATTCACTGACTCAGGTTTCTTCCTCCAGTCGGCATCATTGCATGTGTTTTGTGAGATGGAGGAGGACTTTGTGGATTGGTGTTGGACATATGGGTTAATGGGTTACTGTTGGACTTGTGGGCATGGGCAGCACTGGGTTGGGATGTTTTCTTGATGCACACTTAACCTTTATATAAAACTCTCTTTTAGGCTGTCAATCTTTTTTATTTTTAATCATTTTATTGGGGCTCTTACAACTCTTATCACAATCCATCCATCCATCCATCCATCCATCCATTGTGTCAACCACTTTTGTACATATGTTGCCATCATCATTCTCAAAATACTTTCTTTCTACTCAACCCCTTGGTCTTAGCTCCTCAATTTTTCCTTCCCTTTCCCACTCTCCCTCCTTTAGGATCTCTTGATAAATTACAAATTACCATTATTTTCATATCTCACACTGTCTGCTGTCTTCCTTCACCTACTTTTCTGTTGTTTGTACCCCTGAGGAGGGGGGGAGTATAGACTGATCATTGTAATGGGTTCCCTTTTTAAAAAATCATTTTATTGGGAGCCCATATAATTCTTATCACAATCCATACATGCATCCATTGTGTCAAGCACATATGTACATTTGTTACCATCATCCTTCTCAAAGCATTTGCCTACTACGTGAGTCCTTAATATCCACTGCTCATTTCCCCCCTCCGTCTCCACTCCCCTCTACCTCATGAACCCTTCATAATTCATAAATTATCATTTTTCCATATGATACACTGTCTGACGTCTCCCCCTGCCCTCTTCTCTGCTGGCCATACCCCAGGGAGGAGGCTATACGTAGATTCTTGTAATCAGTTCCCCCTTTCTTTTTCTTTTTTAAAAAAATGTTATTTTATATATATATTTTTTTACATTTTATTAGGGGCTCATACAACTCTTATCACAATCCATACATATACATACATCAATTGTATAAAGCACATCCGCACATTCCCTGCCCCAATCATTTTCAAAGCATTTGCTCTCCACTTAAGCCCTTTGCATCAGGTCCTCTTTTTTTTGCCCTCCCTCCCCGCTTCCCCCTCCCTCATGAGCCCTTGATAATTTATAGATTGTTATTTTGTCATATCTTGCCCTATCCGGAGTCTCCCTTCCCCCACTTCTCTGCCATCCATCTCCCAGGGAGGAGGTCACATGTGAATCCTTGTAATCAGTTCCCCTTTCCAAACCACTCACCTTCCACTCTCCCAGCATCGCCCCTCACACCCCTGGTCCTGAAGGTATTGTCCACCCTGGATTCCCTGTGCCTCCAGCTCCCATATGCACCAGTGTAAAACCTCTGCCCTATCCAGTCCTGCAAGGTAGAATTCGGATCATGGTAGTTGGGGGGGAGGAAGCATCCAGGATCTGGGGGAAGTTCCCCCTTTCTACCTCACATTATCTCCACCCTCCAGGCATCACCACTGTCACCAATGGTCCTGAAGGAGTCATCTGTTCTGGATTCCCTGTGTTTCCAGTTGCTATCTATACCAATGTACATCCTCTGGTCTAGCCAGATTTGTAAGGTAGAATTGGTATCATGATAGTTGGGGGGAGGAAGCATTTAAGAACTAGAGGAAAGTTATGTTTCATCATTGCTACCCTGCACCCTGACTGGCTCATCTCCTCCCCACAACCCTTCAGTAAGGGGTGTTCGGTTGGCTACCAATTGGCTTTGAGTTTCCACTCTGCACTCACCAACATTTACAATGATATAATTTTTTTTGTTCCTTGATACTTGATACCTGATCCCTTCGACACCTCGTGATCACACAGTCTGGTGTGTTTCTTCCACGTGGGCTTTGTTGCTTCAGAACTAGATGGCCACTTGTTTATCTTCGAGCCTTTAAGACCCCAGATGCTATATCTTTTGATAGTTGGGCACCATCAGCTTTCTTCATCACATTTGGTTATGCACATGTTTGACTTCATTCATCGTATCAGGTAGGTGGACACCCATTGATATGATTTTTAGTTCTTTGATGTCTGATACCTGATCCCTTCTACACCTCATGATCAGACAGGCTGGTGTGCTTCTTCCATGTGGGTTTTGATGTTTCTCCACCAGGTGACTGCTTGTTTATCTTCAAGCCTTTAAGACCCCAGATGCTATATTTTTTGATAGCCGGGCACTGTCAGCTTTCTTCACCATATTTGCTTAGGCACACATTTTTCTTCAGCAATCCTATCGGGAAGGTATGCATCCTGGAATGCCAGTTTAATAGAACAACGTGTTCTTGCATTGAGTAAGTGCTTGAGTGGAGACCCAATGTCCATCTGCTGCCTTAATACTAAACCTATAAATATATGCACATAGATCTGTTTCCCCACACTCTTATATAAATATATTTACATATGTACATGTAGGAGGCATCCGGCTGATCAAGGTGTTTACTAAGGGGTGACTATTTAATCCTCTGTGCCTCTGTGTCTTTGCAGACAAAAGCATTGCAAAATGACTGTTATTTGTGACTTTGATGCTAAAAACATTGAGAGATAACTCAGTTATTTATGATATCTTTGAGGCTCTCTTGAATCTTGCATAGCCATGTGATTATCTTTGAACTTAGTGCTTTTAGTATTCTAAGGTTAAGAAACTGTGACTAGTTAAGTAACATTTGCACAGATAAAAATTTAAGAATGTTTTTTTTCTTCTTTATTTTGCATACTTTAATAGAACAAAATAAACAAAAAAGAAACCTCACAGATACACATTAACCCCAATCCCAAATAAAGGAGGGGACAACAGGGCATGAGGGCCTTAGATCCTGCTTTACACACAAGAATGGCGGGGGGGGGAGCCAGGTGTTAACAGCAGTTGCAGAGCCCAGGTGGGCTAGGGTCACTCTAGTTATGGGGACACTATACAGAGGGCACAAGGTTTGAGTAGAATGGCCTAATCTACTTCCTCCATGCGTGATACATCTTCATCGCCCTCAAGAGGGGGAATCTCATCAGGAACAGCAGTGCTGGGCTCCTCGGCTGTCACCTCATCTTCATCAATGCCTAAGCCAAGCTTGATCATGCGGTAGATGCGGTTGGAGTGGGTCTGAGGGTCCTCAAGGGAGAAGCCGGAGGAGAGCAGTGCTGTCTCAAACAGCAGCACCACCAGGTCCTTGACGGCTTTGTCGTTCTTGTCAGCCTCAGCCTTCTGCCGCAGCGTCTCCACAATGGGGTGGTCTGGATTGATCTCCAGGTGCTTTTTGGCCATCATGTAGCCCATTGTGGAGTTGTCCCGAAGAGCCTGGGCTTTCATGATCCGCTCCATGTTGGCCATCCAACCATATGTACTTGTCACAATGCAGCAGGGTGAAGACACCAGTCTATTGGAGATTGTCACCTTCTCAACCTTCTTATCCAAAATTTCTTTCATGAGCTTGCACAGGTTCTCAAACTTGGCCTTGCTTTCCTCCATTTTCTTTTTCTCTTCTTCATCCTCCAGGAGCTCCAGCCCCTCTTTGGTCACAGAAACCAGACTCTTCCAATCAAACTCCTTGAGCTGTTGCACGCAGTACTCGTCGATGGGCTCCGTCATGTAGACCACCTCAAAGCCTCGCTTCCGCACACGCTCCACGAAAGCAGAATTGGCCACCTGCTCTTTGCTCTCACCAGTGATGTAATAGATGGACTTCTGGGTCTCCTTCATTCGGGAAACATATTCTGAGAGGGAAGTCATCTCATCTCCAGACTGAGAGGTGTGGTAGCACAGCAGCTCAGAAAGGCGCCGCCGGTTGGTGGAGTCCTCATGGATGCCAAGCTTCAGGTTTTTGGAGAATGCCTCATAAAACTTCTTATAGTTCTCCTTGTCTTCTGCCAACTCAGAGAAGAGCTCCAGGCACTTCTTGACAATGTTTTTGCGGATGACCTTCAAGATCTTGCTCTGCTGGAGCATCTCTCGGGAGATGTTGAGGGGCAGGTCCTCCGAGTCCACCACACCACGGATGAAGTTGAGATACTCTGGGATTAGCTCGTCACAGCTGTCCATGATGAACGCACAGCGGACATACAACGTAATGTTCTTTTTCTTCTTATTCTCAAAGAGGTCAAAGGGAGCGCGCCGAGGGATAAACAATAGTGCCCTGAATTCCAACTGCCCTTCTACAGAAAAGTGCTTGACTGCCAAATGGTCTTCCCAGTCATTACTCAGGCTCTTGTAGAATTCTCCATACTCCTCCTGGGTGATATCGTCAGGATTTCTGGTCCAGATGGGCTTGGTCTTATTTAGTTCTTCCCGGTCAATGTACTTCTCCTTAATCTTCTTGGTTTTCTTCTTCTTGCCCTTCCCACTGTCGTCCTCCTCATCTGAGCCCACATCTTCAATCTTGGGCTTCTCTTCATCCTCTTTCTCTTCTTCTTTCTCACCTTTCTCTTCCTCAGCTTCAGCATCACTGATTGCCTTCTCCCGTTCCTTCTCCAGATAAAGAGTGACGGGGTAGCCAATGAACGGAGAGTGCTTCTTCACGACTTCTTTGACTCGCCTCTCCTCTAGGTACTCTGTCTGGTCTTCTTTGAGGTGCAGAATCACTTTCGTTCCCCGACCAATGGGCTCACCGTGGTCAGCACGGACAATGAAGGAGCTCCCGGCAGAAGACTCCCAGGCATACTGCTCATCATCATTGTGTTTGGTGATCACAGACACTTTCTCTGCCAACAAGTAGGCAGAATAAAAGCCAACACCAAACTGCCCAATCATGGAGATGTCCGCACCAGCCTGCAGAGCCTCCATTGAAGGCTTTGGTACCAGACTTGGCTATGGTTCCCAGATTATTGATGAGATCAGCCTTGGTCATGCCAATGCCTGTGTCCACTAGAGTCAAAGTGCGCTCCTGGGGGTTGGGGATGATGTCGATTTTCAGCTCTTTTCCACTTTCCAACTTGGAAGGGTCTGTCAGGCTCTCATAGCGAATCTTATCCAAGGCATCAGAAGCATTAGAGATCAACTCCCGAAGGAAAATTTCCTTGTTCGAGTAGAAGGTATTGATGATGAGGGACATGAGTTGGGCGATCTCCGCCTGGAAGGCGAAGGTCTCCACCTCCTCCTCCCCATGGTGCACTTCCTGGGGCTTCTTGAAGAGCGGCGGGGACTGGAGCGCGCGGCGGGTCGGGGTCTGTGCAGGGCGCGCGGACGCTCGCAGGCTACGCCGAGGTGACTCAAGAGACTAAGAATGTTTTTTAAGTTCTTTGATGTTTGTTTTGTAACCAATCCCATGTAAGAAGAGTTTAAAAACCAAGCTTCGAATATACTGGAGACTTCAGTGCATCAGATTGAAGTCCTCCCGATCCCATGCTTTGTATATATCTCTTTCTTTTCCTTTCATCCGCACCCCTCATTTCGAACCCAGCTTGATGCGGGATAGCTGGTCTCATCCCCCGCATGTACATTCCAGTCTTTAGACCCCTATAAATACCCTTTGTCACCTAGTTCTTTCCTCTATTTCCTTTTACTTTCCTCTTGTCCCACTATCATGCTCAGCCTTCATTTGTGTTTCAGTAATTTCTCTCGGGTACCTTGCCCTTGCTCAACCCCTACAAGGCCTCCCACACCCTCCTTGCTACTGATTTTGGATCACTTGTTGCACCCCTGTCCCTGGGTTGGTCAGCACCACCTCCTTACCCACTCCTTTCCCTCTCCTGTGTCTCCCCGGAACCATTGTTGTCATTTTTTTCTCCAGATTATTCATCCAGCCTATCTAATCTAGATAGATCTTTAGAGATAATAATATGCACTAAAAATCAAGCCATAGCAAGATAGGCAATGAGTAAGAACACAGAGATAACAACAAAAAGGGAAACCAATTACCCATAGAAGAATAAATTAATTAAAAGGAAAAAATGTTAAAAAGAAAGAAAAACCTGTAAATAGATCAAGGTCTGATTTTAGATCTCTAGGTGTGTCCTTCAGTCAGGTCCAATGGGGTACCATGCTTTGGCCCCAGAGTCTGTCCTTTGTTCTCACTCGGGGCTACCTGCTCTGCTCCCACGGTTGCTCTGCTGCACACTTTTAGTGGTTTGCCTTGGTGTCACAGGGTCAGTCTGGGCCAGTCCCGACCCTGAGTCTCCAGTGTTGTCCCCTTTAGGGCCCTTAGCCATCAAGGGGCAGCGTGTCTCATAGTGGGATCAGCCATATTGTCCACTCTGTCCATTAGCTGTTCAGAGCAGGGATATCGTCCTCCAGGCCTGATGGGTCAGTATGTGCTCCAATCTCTCTCCCTCCCCCTTCATTTGCTCCTATTTGCTTTGATCAGACATGCCCCTCTCCCTAGCTGCAGCTTCAATGCCGTCCTCTCAAGTAAATTCTTCGGGGGCTGGGGGGGGGGGTGGGGAAGAGGGGCAGTTGTCCACGTAGCTGGTATGGGTAGCTGGTATGGGGGCCAAGCCTTAAGGCCCCTCCACTGGCTCCCCACTCCTTGCCGGCACACTACATTCGTCAGGCACTGGCTTTATATCTGGCCCCTCCTTCCCTGTGGAAAATTCTCTCTTATACATGAGTTTCTGTTGATTTGTTTCTCTAAAGTACCCAGACTAATACAGCCACTGCAGGAAATGCACATGAATAATAGTCATTGGTGATCTCATTTCTGTACGTGCTTTTTCTGGAGCAAGACTTTACAAGTAGTATTTCCTGTCCTTACCCTGGGGCATGGAGAGAATGCATAGCTCCAGGAGAACATACCTAAAGCCATATGGGCATGCACATAAATATCTACACAACAGAATAATTTGTCAAAAGGGGACTCAGGTTGGATATATTATCCTCCTCCCCAGCATTAGGTATCCAAGAAACAGTCAAGGGGAAATATTGACTAACAAAGGTTTCATTCCATTTTAACATCTTGATGACATCGAGACCAACCACGGTAGCTTTGTGTTGACTGTTTATGAGATCATCTAGCCCTTGGACTGCATCATAGCCTTAAAATCATACTCTCCCGACTTATTACACTGCATTATCCAGCGTGATGTCAGGAAATACCTTCCCAGGTGCTGAGTAACCTGCAACTCAGTTCTTCTCTTCAGCTTCTCTTCTGCTCTGGGCTGTGGGCACAGGGGAGAAACAGAGGGGGAGAGTGGAGTCCTGGTGTCTCCATGGCAATGGAAAGACTGTGCTTGACATTTCCTCCATGTTCTCCATCGGGGCCACTGCACATTCACTTGTCACGGCCACCTAAGCCTTGATTAGCCCGGTGTGGAATATAGCAATTTCCTAAGCTATGGTCCTTAAAGTAAATGCCATCTCTCCCCAGATGGCTCCCTCTAGCTGCTGTGTGTCCTGGGTTTGTTTAGGTCTTGGTATTTCATGACAAATATTTTAGAGACAGTGTTCAAAAAATCACCAAGCAGCTAGACTGTGAAATGCCATGTTCCCATCTGTCATGAGAAGGAATCAGATGGCAGGGAGGCTGGGTTTTGTATTTGCTTTACATTCATTATATGTTTCTTGTTGAGCCTGTGTTTCCCATTAGTATTGAAGAATGGGCTGACGAATGATTCTATTAACACCAACTAGGGTTGGTGATTATGCTGCTTCACAATGTACTCAATAGATAGGATTCAAAGATTGTGCTCTATAGCTAAGGCAATCATGCCAGGTGTGATATTGTGTTATTAGACAAAAGCTTTCAAGGTAACATTTAAAAAGGAATCCTTTATTTGGTTGCTTAGCAAGATGCCCCACAAGCTCTTAAAAAATATAAGTGGTTTGCGTTCAGGAAAAAAGAATGCACGACCAGATGGAGACAGTAATTAGCCTGCCCTCAAACTCAGATTATATATTTTCCCAGTCTCTCACCTACAAAATTGCCAACACAATACCCTGATCTTCAACTGGAGCCTACCAGCCCAGATTTCCTGCCGATACACGTTTGTTAGTGTGTGATTTTCTTAACAGTGTCATGTCGCTACCTACACCTACTTCCTGACATAGATCATAAAGGACCAGAAAATAATTGAATTTGAAATCACTTTTTGAAGCCAGAAGAATACATACCCATTGTCAGAGCAACTTGGCTTCTCATTAAGTACTCAGCAACTCAATTCTTTTCAATTCTGGCAGAAACAGCCAGGGAACACATTGGGAGCTCTATAAAAGGCACTCTCCTCGTCTTCAAGTCATTGGAAAGGTTTTTTAGCATCTGTTAAATTTTCCCCTTTCTAATCTGCATGAAAGTAATAGGGAGAAAATTTCAGAAATGTTTCTTAATTAAACACTAAGAAATGGTGGTGGGTTGGTCTGTGTTGTTAATCACAGTTGTAAAGCATGAAACACTTTCTTAAAAAGATAAGAGCTAAGTTCCCCTAAATCCTTAGGATCTGCTTCCCTTCTAAATATGTCTCATTGCAAATATTGAAGTCCTTCGTACTTCAAACCATTGTTGTTATTTGTTTCCCTGGAATCAGCCTTCAAGTCATGGCGAATGAACTGCTGCCCAGCTCATGCCACTCTCTGAATGGTCGTGATAGGTAGGTTTGTTGTGACAACATGGTCAATGAACACATGTGAGATTAATTGAAGGGCGGAGTGAGCCTCCCCCTCCCCCCCCCACCCCTCTCTCTCTTGCTCTTTGATGATCAGACAACTGTGCGACTGCCTTTCTTGTTCTGTGCCTCCATTTGCAAGCTACACTACCTGTGGGACACCTAACCTGTGGACCGTGTCACTGTAACTTGAGGTTCCTTCAAGACCTGCTTTGTCATACTACTGGAATGTACATCTCTTGAGCTGGGGACTGTTGGACCCTGTGGTCTGGCTGACTGTTGATGACCTGTCTTGCTGTTTGCTGCCTGTGCCCAGATAGCCTGAATTGCTCTACGGAGGACTACTCAGCGACCTTCAAGATTTGAAGGACTGCCAGTATCTTAAGCTGTCTCATGGAAGTGAGTTGCTCTGAGCCATTTGTACTGCTTTGTAGATTATTTAACTGTTTATTTCTTACGTTATCTATCTATACAAATGTATAGCTATATAACACAATGATGATGCAATCATCCTGACCTGTGTTGTTTTCATGGGCTGATTTTACATCTTCATCTGAAACTTCTTCTAAAACCTGCTCCGTTCAGAGCAGCATCCACACCACAGCACAGGTGGTGGCTGCCTATGCTTGGAAGATGAGAAAGCCACCACGGCACCACCACAGGTCCACCAGCAGTCCCAGGTTTCAAAGTAAACCCATTGCCTTCAAGTTCACTCTGGCTGATAGCAATCCCACGAGTGTCAGAGACTCTCCTCCAGAGAATTTCTCCATGGTTGCGACTTTTCAGAAGAATCTATGCCATTCTTCCAAGGCTTTGGTTGGACAAATGCCCACCTCTCCATTAGCCGTTGGGCACACAACCATTTGCGCCAAATAATATATTCCCTGTGACACAGAGAGGAAACTCAAGTATGGAAAGCCCCAAAGACCAGGGAGGTCAGGACTGTGAGTGGTGTTGAATGGGGAGGGGAGATGAAGGGTAAGAAGGCTCTTGCTTCTGTCCTTTTTGCTGAATAGCTTTTTGGAACGATTGGGCTCCCTCCTTGACCTGGAAGGCACTATGATTGTAAGAAGCAGGTGGTATGTGTGGAAGGCAATAAGCAAGCGATCCAGCTGTGACTAAGGATCACAAGCCTGCTCTAGCGGGAGGTTTCCCCACAGCACATGACTGGCAAAGAAACAAAAAGCAGGTCTGAGAGCAGAAATCTCCATCTCCAAACTCAGTTTGCACCATGTTCTTAAAAACATCAATGTCCTTAAAAGTTTTTAATCTGAGTAGAGTCCTTTTAAACTCCATACCATGGAATTCTGGGAGAAGGGTCTCAATGACAACCTGCTTCCCTATGCAGGCCATTTGCCTTGATGTTTTTTATTCAGCTCTGAGGTCAATCACAGGAACTAACTCTAAAAGGGTCTTCATTGCTAGGGCTCTGAGTAAGTTTGGGGGGGAGGGGGCATCAAAAATCAACAACTCAAAACATCATTCACAAATTGTTATGTAGGTTTATTGTAAGGTTACAATTGAGCAGTATGTCATTGATGTTCCAATTAATTAAGATTTTCAGGATGCTATCAACTGATTGAAAGATTTTACATATGCAATTTTATCAGGAACTTTGAAGAAAACTTTTGGTTGTTTTAGGATGATGTCAGAAGACATAGCTCATGATAAAATTCTGTTCAAACAATGTAAAGGACAGGAAAATAGAAACCTTGCTTGGACAATCACAAATGAGCCATCATTATAAGACCTCTGGAGTCCTGGACACAGGCCACATTCATTAATCTTCAATTGTTTGCTGAAAGCATAAATCTCAAGTGTTTCAATAAGTCTGATCACTAAAATACAAGTATGTGACACTAGACAGCCTACATCCCAAGGTTAGCTATATTTCAAGGTATAAACTATAAGCATTAAAAATTGCATATGTGGATAAGTCAAAAATTTTGCTGTAGAAATTCTTTAAACAGAAAGATCAACATTTGAAGCTATTGTTTCTTGACATCTCTTTCATCTAGTTCCACGTATTTTTCAGACAGTGTTAGCTTCTCTGTTATCCTCCCTTGAATAATTTTGTTCTCCTCAATTTACACCATGTCAAAGGACAGCTTTGGCATCCTTGAGGGACTCAAATTGTGTTTCTTTTCGATAGCGTTTGAGTTAAGGGGAAAGGAATGTCTGAAGGGAAAGTTCAGCACTATAGGATGAATGGGGCGAAGGTTCCCAATGAAATTCTTATTGGAAAGATCATGTTACCCGCCAATAATGAGCATGTGTATTGTTCTGTTGCCAAAAAAAATTCCTCTCCTTTTTCCTTACCTGTGCAGTTTGCTCTATTCTCAAATGTTCTTCCAAAAGCGACTATGATCATCATATGAGTGAGTTTATCAAGATTACCTTTGGGGCTTCCCCAAACCTAGTCACTAGAACTTTCAGAGCTGGTTCCAAGCCCCTTCCTCAGGCATCTCCAAAGACGCAGCCTTGAGAACCCCATGGCACAGTTCCCTTTCCCTTCTGTGTACCTGGGTTGCTGTGAGCTTGAATTGACTTGATGGCAATGGACAACCACCTACATTTCTCTTCTTTGTGAAAAAAATATTTACCTACATCTTGTTGCTGTTGTTGGGTGCCATTGAGTTTGTTCAAACCCATAGCTACCCTATCATGACCTACTTTTAAGGACGGCCTGAGTATGCTTTGATAGATTGCTTTCGTTTCAACCATAAGTACATTGTACATTATAAATGCACCTTGTCATTTATTCATTTCATACTGTTCATCCTTTCATTTTCATTTGACTTTTTGTTCCAGGAAGGGAATGACTTTCTTCTGGTTTGACTCCCTGCAAAAAATACTAGTGTTAGTATGCACCTAAGCCAAAAGGATACCAACTTCACTACGGTGCAGTCAGAATCGACACATAGCGACTCCATAGGACAGAGTAGAACTACTCCGTAGGGTTTCTGAGACTAAACCTTTATAGGCTCAAACAATCTCCTTTTTCAGTTTGTACCATTGACTTTAACTCACCAAGCCACTGCAGCTGCAGAATACTAACTGGTACTTTTCTACTTTCCTCCTCGATGTCCTCATAATTACAGAACCCCAATGATACTATCAGATAAGCATTAGACTGCTAACTGCAAAATGGGAAGTGCAAACCCACCAGCCACTCTGAAGGAGAAAGAGGAGGTTATCTGCTCTCATAAAGACGTACAGCCTTAGAAACTCTATAGGTTCACTACTGCAAGCAACTCAGTGGGAAGGATCCTCACACTTGCCTTCTGCTCTCCCTTACTCTCTTGGCTAGAACTAAAACAGCACTTGGGATGGCCTTGAGCTTAAATCAGGAACCCTGGTGGTTAACAGTACTGCTAACCAAAAAGAGAGTCCTGACAATGCTGTCAGGTGGGCATTGCTGAACGATAACCACAAGCTCAGTGGTTGAAATCGCCAGCTGCTCCCAGGTAGAAAGATGAGGCTTCCTTCTCTATAAAGATTTGCAAAGCCTTAGAATCCTTATGTTGGGTGACTGTAATTCACAATGAGCTTAATGGCAATAGGTTTCTTTTGTGGCTGGTGGCGCAGGGGTGGGGAGTGGAGGATTGGCTTTCAGGTAACAAAGATGTGTCATCTGAATATCAAATGGGGTTCATGATCCTTCCCCTCAATACTGGCTGGATGTTCATCACCCAGTCCAGCCTCTTATATTACTTGCTCCGCATGTAGATTGAATAAAATACAGTTGAAGGAAACAACTCTGATGCACACCTTTCCAGATTTGCTTGTTTGCTTTATTTTTTAAATCATTTTATTGGGGGCTCATACAACTCTTATTACAATCCATCCATCCATCCATCCATTGTGTCAAGCACATGCGTACATTTGTTGTCATCATGATTCTCAAAACATTTTCTTTCTACTTGAGCCCTTTGTATCAGCTCCTCATTTTTCCCCTCCCTCACCCACTCTCACTCATAAACACTTGATAACTCTCCTCCCTGCGACCCTTCTTTAAGGGGATGCCCAGTTGCCTATAGATGGGCTTTGGGTCTCTATTCCACACTCCCCTTAATTCACAATGATATGATTTTTTTGCTGTTTGATGCCTGATACCTGATCCTATTGATACCTCAAGATCATATAGGCTGGTGTCTTCTTCCATGTAGGCTTTGGTGCTTCTCAGCTCAATGGCTGCTTGTTTATCTTCCGGCCTTTATGATCTATATCTTTTGATAGCCGGGCACCATCAGTTTTCTTCACTACATTTCTTTATGCACCCACTTTGTCTTCGGCGATTGTGAAATGCTAGTTTAATAGAACAAAGTGTTCTTGCATTGAGGGGGCACTTGAGTAGAGGCCCAATGTCCATCTACTACCTTCATACTGAACCTATAGATATATGCATACATATCTATTTCCCCATCATTATATATAAATATGTTTACATATGTAGATGCCCGTACTTAGACCTCTATAGATGCCCTTTGCCTGCTAACTCTTTCCTCTATTTCCTTTTGCTTTCCTCTTGTCCCAATATCATGTTAAGCCTTCATTTGGGTTTCAGTAATTCCTCTTGGTTACATTGCCCTTGATCACGCCCTACCAGGCCTCCTACACCCTCCTCCCCATTAATTTTGGATCATTTGTGGTTCCCTTGTTCCTGGGTTTGTTGACACCACTTCCTTTCCCCTGCCTCCTCCCAGAACTGTAGTTCCTGTTGTTTTATCTTCCAGATTGTTTATCCCCCTATTTTATCTAGATAAACTTGAAAAGATAATAATATGCACACAAAAACAAGACAGAGCAAAACAGAGAAGCAGATGAAAACAAAATAACAACCAAAAAGGACCAAAAGAGCCTGTAAATAGTTCAAGGTTTGTTGACCTTTAGGAGTGTTACGTGGCGAAATCTGATGGGGTGCCAAGCCCTGACCCCAAAGTCTAGTTTTGGTATTCCCTTGGGACTTCATTGCTTTGTTCCTCTTGCTGTTCTGTTGCATACTCTCAATGTTTTGCCGCAGTATGATGGGGTCAATCTGTCGCAATTCCCACACTGTGTCTCCAGTGCTGTCCCTCCTAGTGCTATGGGTCAGTGAGGGATGTCGTGTCTCATAGTGGGGCCAGCTTAGTGGTCCTTTTCTGTTCTTTTGCTCCTCTAAGCGGGAATATCATCCTCAGGCCTTGGTGGGCCAGGATGTGTTCCACACTCTCTTCCTCTCCCTTCAGTTGCTCCTGTGTGCTCTGAAGTGAATTCTTATGCTGGGACGAGGGGGGTGGGCATCCACGTAGTTGGGATTGGGGCCGGCCCCTCAGACCTCACAATTGGTTTCCTGCTTCATGCCTGTATGTTGCGTTCATTTCTTGGAGCAGCAGGTTGAAGTCTGGTCCCTCTTTCCCTGTGGAGATATAAACCATAACCTCCCCTTTGGTATGTATTCCTGGATTTGGTCTGGCCCCTGCCATACTACCTGGAAGTCATCCCTGGAGTGTTTGTATACAGTAGCTTTTCCACTGGGCCCCTTTTGCATTTTTAAGCTTACTTCAGCATTCTCATGTTGTACTTGTACTTGTGTGCTTGGCTTACTTCACTTAGCATAATTTCCCCCAGCTCTTCCCATGTGGCAATGTGCTTTATGTGTTCATCACTAGGACGCATAGTACTCCATTGTAGGTATGTACCACACATTTTTAATGCATTCATCATTGATAGAAATTTGAGTTGTTTCCAACTCCTGGCAATTGCGAACTGTGCTGCGATGAACGTTGGAGCAAAAATGTCTGACCATGTTTTGTTTCTTGCCTTGTCTGGGTATATGCCCGTAAGGGGATTGCTGGGTTGTATGATAGCTCAATTTCCATCTGTATCTGAGATCACCAAATCAATTTCCAGTGTCTATGCATACCTACAGGTCCACCAACAGTGGATGAGAGTTGCTATCTCCCCACAGCCCTTCCAACACTTTTGCTTTCTCATTTTTTGAATTGGGATCTTTGAGGGGGTTAGGTGATATCTCATTGTTGTTTTAATTTGCATTTCTCTTATGGCTAATGATCAGGAAGATTTTCTCATATGTTTATTGGCCATTCATATTTCAGACTTTGTGAAACTTCTGTTCAGGTCCTTTGCCCACCTCCTCAGAGGGCAGTTAGTTTTTCTCTTATTGTAAGCTTGCAAAAATATTGTAGATTTTAGTAATAAGGCCTTTGTCTGATGTGTCATTGCTAAAGATGTTTTCCCAATTGGTGGGCTCTCTTATTACTCTCTTGGTGAATTATTTCGATGTACACAGGTGTTTTATCTTCAGTATATCCCACTTGTCATTTTGTGACTCATCTGTATCTGTGTCCTTCCCTATGTCTTATAGCCTGTGTATTCCCTGTGTCAAAGTTCTCAGGTTTGTCCCAATTCCCTCATTGATGGGCCTAATAGTTTGAGGTCTGTAATCCACCTTGAGTTTATTCTTGTGCATGGAGTGAGATAAGGGATTTGCTTCATTTTTCTGCAGGTAGATATCCATTTTTTCCAGCATTACTTGTTGAAGAGGGCATCTGCTTCCATTTGATATTTTGGGGGCCCTTATCAAACATCAGTTGTCTGTATGCGGATGATTTCATTTCTGGGTTTTCAGTTCTTTTCCATTGGTCTGAATATCTGTCATTATACCAATGTAATGTGGTTTTGACCACTGTGACTGTATAATATGTGCTAAAGTCAGGTAAAGCAAGCCCTCCTACTCGGTTTCTCTTCTTGAGGAGTTCTCTGCTAATTCTGGGTTTCTTTCCTCTCCATATGAAGTTGGTAATCAGTTTTTCCATTTCTTTAAATAAAGATGAGGGTAATTGGGATTGCATTAAACTTATATAGTGCCTTCAGCAGAACTGACGTCTTTTCTATATGGAGTCTTCCTATCCACGAGCAAGGGATAGTCTTACATTTTTTAGGTTGCTCTGGGTTTCTTGTAATAATGTTCTATAGTTTTCCTCATACAATTTTTTTTTCTTTTAGTCAGCTATATCCCTAGATATTTCAATTTGTGCTTGGGTATTGTGAAGGGTGCCACCTTTTTGAACTCCACTTCTGTGGTCTTGTCCAATAGACTTCTGTTTATTGATCTTGTATCCTACCACTCTGCCGTATTTTTTTATTGCTTCCATTACTCCCCTTGTGGAGTTTTTGGGATTTTCCATATATAAAATTAAATCATCTGCAAATAACGATAGTTTCACTTCTTCCTTTTCCAGGTGAATACCGTTGATGTCTTTTCTTTGTCTTATGCTGCTAGCTAAAACCTCCAGTAGGATGTTAAATAAGAGTGAGGACAAGGGACATCATTGTCTGGTCCCCTTTTTCAGTGGGATTGTTTTAAACTTGTCTCCATTGATTCTGACATTGGCTGTTGGTTTTTCATATATAGCTTGTATAATATTGAGAAATATTCCTTCCACTCCTATTATCTTGAGTGTCTTAAACAGGAATTGGTGTTCAATGTTGTCGAATGCCTTTCCCATATGCATCAATATTATCATGTGGTTCTTGTAGCTCTTCAGGTCAATGTGGTGAATGATACTAATGGTCTTTCGTATGTTGAGCTATTCCTGCATCCCTGGTATGAATCCTACTTGGCCGTGGTGAATTATTTGTTTTACATACTTTTGTATTCTATTGGCAAGTATTTTGTTAAAGATTTTTTTATCAATGTTCATTAGGGATATTGGTCTGTAATTCTTGATTCTTGTGGGATCCTTGCCTGGTTTCGGTATCAGAGTTATACTAGCTTTATAGAAGGAGTTTGGGAGTTTGCCATCTGTTTCGATGTTCTGGAAGAGTTTGTATAGGATTAGTGTCAGTTCTTCCCTGAATGCTTGGTAGAATTTTCCTGTGAAACCATCTGGCCCAGGGAATTTTTTTGTTGGTAAACCCTTATAACCTTGTCTATTTCTCCTATTGCTATTGCTTTGTTGATATTCTTGACGTCCACTGGGGACAGTTTAGGGAGGGATTGTTTTTCCAAGAATTTTTCCATTTCTTTCTTCCAGGTTATTGAATTCATTGGAGTACAATCCTTTGTAGTACTGTGTAATTATCCTTTTGATTTCATTAGGGTTTGTTGTAATGACCTGTCTTTCATCCCTCATCCTTATTATTGATATTTTTCCTTCCTTTCTTTGGTTAGGTTTGCCAGAGTCTGTTGATTCTCTTTATCCTTTCAAGGAACCATGTTTTAGCAGCATTAATTTTTCCATAGTTTTCTTATGTTCCCTCTCTTGAATCTCAGCCCTGATTTTTATGATTTCTTTTCTTTTGCTATTAGTAGGATTGTCCTGTGGACTCTGTGATGTGCAAAAACACCTGCATGAAAAGGCGCTGAGATCAATGCGGAAGACTCAAGTGTCCCCACAGTCTTAGTATTGTTTCCCTCATATCCTGTATGACTCCAAGCAACATTCTGAAAATTTCTGTGGCCAATCAATGTCTGCTTCTTCTATGCACGTCCTTAGGTCAGGACATCTTCTGACATTGCCTTTTGTTTCTCCTGTTTTTTCATTGAGGTCGTTGTGCCTGGTTGCTGTTTGTATTGCATTGTTATAGAGTCGCCTGGTGCCATTTTCTAGAGTCAAAGAACATGGGGTTTTCTCTCTGAGACTCATAGCAATGATTCTTAGAACTGCCTGCAGGTTATTGCACTATGGAATTGGCCTATCACTTTATCCTCCTGTGACTTCACTCTTCTCCTAGTCAATCAGTATTCTGTTTCTTGGAGGGCAAGTTGGATCGTACTCACAGGGGATGCTGATTGGGTAGTTGTAGACTCATATGGATTTTGCTGAACTGAGTGATCTCACAAGAAGCCACGGATATGGTGGCCAGAATTAGTCTGGTCATCTAGATGACCACGGAGGTTGGGCAGAGGTTCCTGCAGAAGGATGGAGCATTGGCAAGTGTTGGCTGAGCTGCATTAGGCTGTGTGAGGCACTGCAGCTGATAGGAGGAAGTTCCCTCAGTCACGTGGGACCACAGAGGATGGGTAATAGCTCCCCCAGAGGAAGGTAGGTGGGCTTTACCCCCACACACACCTTGGATTACGCTGAAGAGGGTGGAGGTCTCCCAGCTGGGTGTAGTGCAGGTATAAATGCCCTAGGCTAAGGGGAGTGGCCTGGAGGTCATCAGAGGCACATGAGTGGAACTGGAAGAGAAAAATATAAAGAAGAAAGAGAAAATAAAAGAAGAAAAAACCTGGGTCCACTGAGACTGTCGGGGAGAAAGACAGAAGAGAGGGAAACAAACCTAACAATCTAGCTGAGCCCTGATCCCTGACTGTGGGGCTGGAGTGGTTTAAACCCTGCCCTGAAGCAGTGGAAAACTATGACTCTGTAGAGATAAACCCTTGAGCTGGCTCCAAATGATCCCATCTCTGGCTGAGACAGTGGTGGAGCTAAGGTTAAACCCTACCTGGCCTCCACTGTGGTAGGCCAAAAATCCCCAGCTCCTCAAAACCTAGTGGATATGTGCCTACTTATGTTTATGACACTCCTCCTGCAGCCCCACAGAAATGCTCCTGCGCTGATTTCTGCTGAGTACCTCTGGTATGTATTACTCAGTCTCCATCTTGCCTAAAGTCCCCACCTTTCCAGATTTTAAACCACACTGGGTCCTCTTCTTTTCCTATGACTTCCTCTTGGTCTGTGTACATTTACCAAAAATACTCACTGCCACAGAATCAATTCTCATAATGAACCTATAGGACAGGGTAGAACTGTTCTTATGGGTTTCTGAAATCGCAACTCTTTACAGGAGTAGAAAGTCTTGTCTTTCTCCTGTGGAGCAGCTGGTTGTTTTGAACTGCAGGGTTTGAGGTTAACAACCCATTATAAAACTGCTGTGCAACCAGGACTTCCATGTACAATTATGTCTTCTGGTCTTCCCATTCTTTTCAATGTTATACATAGTTTGTTATGATTCACACATTGTACAAGACTGTGCCTTTACATATTTAATAAAACAGAAGGAAACATCACAGGTATAAGGGTTGGGATTTTTTCTCCCTCAGGAATAAAAAACAAAGTCAAATTAAACTCACTACCATCAAGTCAACTCCAACTCATATTGCACCTATATCAGGCCTCCAAGACTGTTAATGACCATGGGGGCTGATAGCCTCATATTTTTCCCATGCAGCACCTGGTGGGTTTGACCAGCTGGCATGGTGGACAGCAACTCACAGCTTCCATAGCAGTACCATCAGGGGAAATAGAGACTATGGATTCATGGATATTTTATGGAAACCCTTTTATTGTCTTAAATAGGATAGAGACAAGACAAAGATAAATCATCCCAGTGAAGGAGAGCATCAGCATGACCCATAATGGTGTCCAGGGGATTCACGGCCCTGGAGCTATGTTACAAAGCATGGAAAATAGAGGAAATTAGTCACTGCAGAGATAAGAGTTAACCTGCAAAAAGTGCTCACACTTAAGTTAAACAGGCATTCCATCTTTTGTTAAGTAGGTACTCCCTGTGTGTCCTCCAACCCAGCCAGATGATATTGTTCCACTACAGATAACCACAGGACCCTGGTGGTGTACTGATTATGCGTTGGGACACTGTCTGCATGGTCAGCAGTTTGATACCACCAGCTGCCCCACAGGAGAAAGACTGGGGTTTATATCCCTATAAACAGTTCTAGTCTAGGAAACGCATAGGGGATCACTATGAGTCAGCATTGACTTGATGGTGGTGCGTGCAGATAACCAGGGCACCACAGCACAGCCAGGGGCATTGTGACCACTTCCTACTCCCTCTTGCTTATCTGAGTTTTGGAAATTTCAGGTACCCAAGGCTGTAACTCTTTATGGGAGTAGAAAGCCCCATTTTTCTCCCAAGAAGCAGCTAGTGGTTTTGAATAGCTGACCTTGTGGTTAGCAGCCTAATACAAAACCACGATACCACCAAGGCACCTGGTGATTAAATAAACAAGTCTGCCAGCACTTAAAAAAAACAAAACAAAACCAGAGTCTCAGCGAATGTGATGGGCAGACGGGATTCCATGGGTGTAAACCCAGGATGTCAATTGGCATCCAGGTTGTGTCCCTTGGCGAAGCCGTCAGAAACCTGGAAAATGGTGCTAGTATGAGGCTATCCAGAAAATGGTGCAAGAATTATTAGGACTCCTGAAAGAAGTAGGGTTGGCAATGCTAAGAAAGATACCAAAGGGACGATCTCTTATTGATAGAGTGAATCTTAGAGGATATGCCCCACCAAATGGTGGCAAATCGCTTACATAGGGCACCTCCCCAGGATGAACAAATGCTTTTAGTCCCTAATGTGTGTAAATACTGTCCCTTGCTGCAAGCCTATCCATGCTAGCCCACAAGCCAGCACGCCACCACCAGGACTTCTCCCAGCTGTGTGACACCCAACAGACATCAACAGGGATTGGGAAGCCACTTCACTGGGCATGAGGTCCAGGATCGGACTGACCGCAGGGGGGAAACCTGACACTTTCACCTCCCCTACAACTCCATTACTACCCCTCAGTGGGTGGATCCACAGAGGCCTGAAACAAGCATTGGGCCATGATACCCCTTCATTACAGCAATGGCCAAATGACTGCCTGAGGTGTGCATTGCATCCAGCTTCAACTACAGTCCAGTGCCTATCAATTATTACTCAGAAGGCCATTGAAGATCATGAGAATTCAAGTATCTGGCAAATATGAGGAATATCCCTTGCTTCTGCTGGGAACTCCAAAAACCTCCTTGATCCAGGACTGAACCCCTGGGGACACCACTGTCTCTCTCTCATGGACATGGCAGACCAGGTCTCTGTTTTTTGTTATTTCAACCCCTTGGGGGAAAGTGCTAGAGTTGGGGTTACAGATAACTATGTCCAGTGGAGAGACAAACTACGTTGTCAAGCTGTGGACCATTTGTAGTCCCAGAATTGTATTATACTGCCCTCCATCCCCAGAAGGCCCACAGCGGGGATCTATATAGTAAACCTGGGAGATGACCCCAACCTGGGGCCTTTTTAAACACATCTCCCACCACTGCACATGTTTAGCTTGAAGAGTGCCTCTCACTTCTCTATCTTTTCACCCCTCATGTTTCCAGGCATGGGTTTTGTTTGTTTCTTATGAACTGGCCTTAAATGACTGCCGATGTGAGAAATCAACCAGACTTGAGAAATAAATGCAACAACTTTATCTGCCGCTCTGCCATGAAAAGTCCCGCCCAATATCAGTGCCTGAGCATGCCTATTGAGCTCATGGACCCTGTCCAACTGGAGGTGGCCCTATTGTTCTGTTTTTAAGCTAATTATCTATTGACTGGTTTAATTCTTTTATACTCAGCCCCTCCCCATTTTGTACTCTGTTCTTGTCCATCTTGGAAATTCTTTGCCTTGTGAGGTTTTTCATTGAGGGAATGTATCGCTCTTGTGGTCTCTGGTTGGAAAACTCTCATGTCCAAGCTCAAAGGATAATGCAAAAGTCTGGTGGTAAGATTGTAAGGGCCATTCTTAGGGCATCAAAATATAGTGTAGGTTCCAGGCAGACAGATTAGGGAAAAAAGGATTAGTCCCCCCAAATGTCTATACTAGCGCAAATTAGCTCTCAATGCCACAATAATGGGATTGAAAAGAAATCAGGCACACTCATTAGACACCTATGGGAAATTCCAGAACTGAGCATGCCGAGACCCAAGTCTCAGGTGGGTGGTCCACCTCGGCACACAGACTAGGCAATAGTGACGTGACATCACACAGGCATGCCTGAACTCAGCCAATAAAATCAGTCAATACCCTAAACTATGCCTACCAAGCCAGTGGGGATAGGAAGGGATAAAATCAGGTCATGGCGGCCTGCTCTCTCTTGTTCAGGCATGCTTTGCAAGTGAAGGGTGGGAATCTCTCCCACACAAAAGGCATGTAAGTGCCTGTGACCCTCTCATGCCTGAATTCTCTTGGCTATCTTGGTGCCTGACCTTAAGTCTGTTCACTGGTTCTGAGCTGTTGTTCATGTGTTTTTCCGTGCTCCCATGAAACGGCAATTTTCAGTTGCGAACTTTCCCACAGCCTTGCACACTTGCCAGGGATAGTATGTACTTTCTGAGACTGTAGTACCTGAAACTTCCCTTTCCTTCATAAAAGTTACTTGGATTTACAAAGGTGCTTCTGCCACTTGAATTCTTTCAATGTGGAGAAGCAAGAATCAAGGAAAACGACCCCAGAAACCAAACATAGGGACACTGATTAATGGTCCCCAAATGGCCGTGTCTCAGTTAAGCAGACACTTCTCCTGTGTCTTCCAACCCAACGGGATGACATCCTTCCCCCACAGAAGGCCAGGACACAGACACAGATGGAGCCATTATCAGAGTTTCGGGCATGTTAAGGTCATGGTGCTAATGGTCTCTGTGGTTACTGTAGCCTGACCCTAGCCCACCTCCCCAGCCAGATAAAAGAAAGGCCCACAACAACCACCTCCAGCAGAAATTGTCCTGTCCAGTGGGCCACCACTGGAAGGAGAGCTGTGTCCCTGTCCGTATGCCCCCTGATGAGAAAGAGAAAAAGTTATATCTCTCAGATTGGTCCTCAGTCAGTGTTTTTGATCTCTCAGCATCTATTTATAGAATCTCTCCCCTATTGGGGTTGGGCCCTGACAGTCCCAACATTGTGGTTGGCAGCATATCAAGCTGTCAGTTGGGACTACAGAGTTGGAAAAGGGACCATGATTGGAAGGAGTACACTGTTACAGATTAGAGAAGTTTACCACATTGGTTCAGGGCTCTCTGATCACCTTGGTCAAGGTGTGACTGGTGACCATGTGGCCATAGTTCCGCAGCTTCCAACAAAGGCATGTGTAGACAAGGTCCTGAGCAGAAGACAGCCCCTCCCTGCACTTGCCAGGGGGTATTGCAGCAAACACACTCTGCATGAGACCAAGGCTTCTTACATTGCCAGTCAATCATCAGAAAGAACTCAATGGAGACTGAATCTATGTGGAGGCTCAAAATGGGTTTTGGAACCCCACTGTAAACCTTCATAACCAAATTCTGTGCCATCAAGTCGCTGCTGACTCACAGCCACCCCCTGCGGGTTTGTAGAATCGTCTTTCTCCCTTGGAGCTGCTGATGGTTTTGAACCATCATGGGCATGTGAATCTCAGCCCAACACGTAACCACTACATCACCAGTGCTCTTCCTGGAAACCTAATCCTTCCACAAAACTAGTTTTCAGAATTTAACATCAAGTGCCATTCCAGCACATCTTTTGGTGATGGTGGTGGTGGTGAGAATACAATTCTATTGATAACACCTTCCATCCATCTTACAAGCAAGTTCTGCCTTCAAATAGAAAGCATGGCCTCTGGGTGTTGTCCACACCCATCTTACGCAATTGTAGGCATACGATGCTTCTATGGTGCTGGTTTTGATTCCTAAGCAGACAATGTGTCTGCCAGAATGCTGTGTTAATGTGGTTTTATAAACCCTCCAGATACAAATGACAAGGAACAACAGACACATATCTGTGATCCATAGCTCCATTAGACTTCATGCACAAAACACAAGATCAAAGTTAAAATTATTCAGAATTTTGAGACCACGACAAAGAGCATTAAACCAAACACGAGCTCTTTCTTAGAGTTGGGCTCCAAACAACTGCCCAGGTGGAATGCCCATAAACTTGGCGCTGACACCCATCCGGGCTGGATCAGGCACCGTCATCTTCTTAGAACCCATGTGTGGCTCTGAAATTATTTAAGGGAAGAAATCAGTGAGCTAGGCAGGGAAATCTCAAAACACTGCCCTAAGAATAATAAAGCCTTGAAATGGTGATTATGGTCATTCACCCTGGACAGACACGGGTTATCACAAATAAAGCTCCAAACTTTTACTTACTGAGCAAAGTGGGAAAGTTGCTTAAACATATCATGCTTTCACATATCAAAAATGGTCATCTGAGCTCTGATGCTGAGAGAGATGCCGCACCGGGAGCTCACCTCTGGAAGGTGCACACATCTCTAGAAAGGTGACCTTCATAATCACTGGTGCCCATAGCACAAGATTAAACGACCAAAGCAAACACGGAAACTCCAGGTGTGAAGTGGAAAACTGCCCAAAGCAGGAAAATCTGAGCAGGGCCCGGGTGTTAACCAGAACACTCCCAAGAACAGAAAGAGAGAAAGGAAGAAAAACAAAAAAGTATTTTAAATGCAGCGTGTACCTTTGAAAAGGAGGCCGTAGAGATGATCTCATTGGAAGAGCCATTGTTTGAATTTCAAAGGTGATCATTGGCATGTACGTTTAAGAGAGTGAGACAAAGTGATTGCTGGGAACTGTGATGATAGCTTAGGGGGGGAGACGGCCAGGAAGGAGGGAAAATGCTGGCTCTGTGGGTAGATGGAAGGAAGAGCTAGAAGCCAGGGTCTAGAAATAATTCTTCCTTGATTATTTCACTGTGCCGATTTGATTATTCTTCCCCAATTATTTGTGTATATATGTATTTTAAAAACCTGCTGCCGGCAATCAAAGAGACGGGGTGCAAATGAGCACACGTTTTATTGACAGATGTGAAAGGCAGTAAGGTCTCCCTCTGACTTCCTTGATCCTCCCCATATGACTGGCACTTTTATACCCTCCTGGGTGTCAGCACATCGGTATTATGACACTTGGTTGAATGGTTTTGCCATCGTGGAGTACAATCTACATTTCGCTGAGTCTCTGGATTTACATTCTGGCTGGTGACTGCCCCCTGTCCTTGCAGACAATATGATGCTCTTAAAGGAAGCCTCTCCCCTCAGTGTGCATTCTTTAATGCCTCAGCTCATACCCTTCTGATTTTCTTCATGGCCGTTTCCTGATGCTAACTTTGAGGTAACAGTACAAGAATCCAGCACTAAGCACTCCGCTTTTCTGTTCCAAAAGCACGCGCCCATCGGAAAAGGAGAGTAATGATCAGGAATACTGATGAAAGGGTTTAAACTTGACTTTAAAACCATCTTGAAAATTCTTCTCTCACCAGTACTATTGTCAAGAAGTTTCTCTCATTCTTATGAACACTTGGGGCAAATAGTGCGGAGGTCATTATTAATATCCCCCACTTCACAGACCAGGGAAGTAAAGCCCAAAGCAGTGGAAAATGTATGTTTTATTTTTTTTTAATCACCTAGTTAGTAAGTGATTGAGCTGGAATTGAAGTGCCTGGTCTCTGCCTGCTGAGCCCACGTGCTGAACCACGGCTCACTGCTGGTCTTTCACATGCCCAGCAACCTTTCCCTCAGGACAGCTATGTGGCTCTCTTTGTCTTACAATCTGTAAAGAACAACAACAACAAAAATCAGAACCAATTTTTAAAAACATCTTTGATATGGTCTCTGGAATGAAAAATAACAAGCCAGAAATCAAAGTTCCTCACTGCTTTTAAAATTCTCTAAAGATGGGTCTGACCCCTCCCCCCACCCTAACTGCACTTAGCTCTATCAAGGTAGCAAAATAGGTTATTGTGATTCTAGACCTCATGTCTCCACACTCTATCCCTCAGTGGTGAAATATCTCTTTTGGCTTTATTTCCCGGAATCCTTAGAAAAGAATTCTTACAGTTTTTTTGCCTTCCCGTATACATCCGCCTCGCTGAAGGACTCTAGCCAGGATCTAGAATAGAATAAATAGTTATAAAATAAAAAGGTGCCTACCTGAATCACAGAGCCGACCTTCTTTGGATGGGAGGGATTTCTGAAGAACATCTGGGTTAGCAAGGAGAAGGAAGCAAGAGACCAGGCTGCATGCCGCTGGTATTGCTATTGATGAGGACTTATGACTAAGCTTGCTAATTAGCCTGGCCTTGCTAAATACCAAATGAACCTGGGATATAAGAATTCTCAAATGACTAAAAGATTAAGTGAATTTCAAATCTCCATCAGTAAGATGTAGATCAAAGCATTTACCCCAGAATGAATCCAAAGTTAGTAAGCCAGACACAGCAAATACTGTCAAGGGGGTGGAACACCTGGAAGCCTCCTACACTGCGCGGGAATGGCATGGCACTTCCTTACCGAGGTGGAACGAAGAAATCCCGTACGATCCAACAGTCCCTCTACTGCTCTCCTGGGTATGTATCCTAGAGAAATACGAGCCTTGCAGTGAACAGACACATGCACAAACATGTTTATCACAGTGTTACGCACAATAGCAAACATGTTTATCACAGTGTTATGCACAACAGCAAATAGAAAAAGAGGTGCCCATGAACAGAAGAAAGGATAAGCAAACTATGATATGTACACATACTGGTACAAACTATGGTACTTTCTCACTACACAACATTAAAGAACAATGATGTATCTGTGAAACATCTCTTAGCATCAGTGAACCTAGAGGACATTTGGATAAGCGAAATTAGCCAATCACAAAAGGACAAAACCCTACTGTAAAAAGTCAAGAAAAGGTTTACATGCATAAATAACCATTTCTAGAAGGCGAAGGGAAGAGGGAGAAAGCCACTCACCCCATATTAACTTGGGTGAAGGGAAAGGAAATCTACAAGAAGGGGCTGGCAGCACCAAATGATCAAAGGAGGAGCAGAAGCATTAAAAGTACAGACGGTCAATACTGTTAATGACAATAACAGCAATAATCGATGAGAGCGCATATATGTACACAAGCAGGTTCAACATCAGCACTTGCCTGGCAGTTTGTTGTACCATGGTGTCTTGTGTGTTGCTGTGATGCTCGAAGCTCTATCCCTGGTATTTCAAATGCCAGCGAGGTCACCCAAAGTGAACCGTTTTCAGCGGAGCTTCCACACAAAGAACAGACAACAAATGAGGAATCAGCTGGCCACTTTGAAAGCTTCCTGTATCACTTCAAAACCTCATCAGGTAATACAGACCTCGTGGACATTGTCAGAGAGTGCTAGAGCATGAGCCCCTCAGTCCGAGGGCACTCCAATATGACTTAGGAGCAGCTTTCTCTGAGTAGAGCGTGACCATGGTGAGGTGAGTCTTCAGGATCTGCATTGTTGATGGGGCATGACTCAAGATAAGAAGGAACAACTGCAAAAATCTGCTAATGATCAGAACTTAGCATGTGCCATGTATGAATCTAGAAAAATTGGAAGTGGTTAAAAATGAACTGAAACCCACAAAGATTGATATCCTAGGGATTGGTGAGCTGAACCAGACTGCTATTGGCCATGTTGAATCAGAAAACCATGTGATTTATTATAGGGTGTCCAAGGCTATTAATCATTATTGGAGAAGATACCCTTATTTTCTCCTGTGGAGTAGGAGGTAGGTAGTTGGTTTGAACCACCAACCTTGCAGTTATCAGTCCAACACTTACCTGGAAGTAATACTATGTTTTTTGAATTGTTGTTGTTTTTACATGTTTTGGAGTTGACTCCAACCATAGCAATCCCAGGCACAACAGAGTGTTGTCAGGAGAGACCAGTCTTTGGAGAAGGGCAGCATGCTTGGTAAAATGGAGGGACAGTGAAATAGAGGAAGGCCCTTGACAAGACGGATGCAACAGTGGCTGCCACAATAGACACAGGCAGAGAAACAATGGTGAGGATGGTGCAGGGCAAGGCTGAGTTTCATTCTCTTGTGTGTCGGATCACTGTGAGTAGGAACCTACTCGGTGGCATCTAGCAACAAGTTCAATGGGGTAGGGAAGTAAAATGGGAAGAATCTCTTTAGTACAGCATTGACAGAGAATATATCTGCATATGTATGTATATGCTCTGTGAATATACCCATAAAGAGCATATGGAAGAACATAAAGGGCAAAAATGATGAAATTTTCTTAGTTATAACAAACATCTTGATGGAATAAGTAATTTGGCCTGGGATCTCAGAACCATAGTCTCAAAGACACTAAGATCAGTTGCATAAAATAGTCCAAAAACATTGGCTCTCCATTCAAGTACTCTCTCAAAGCAAAAACACTTTGTTTTATTAAACTGTCATTCCATGATACTCACCTTTCTGACATAATTGCTGAAGAAAAAGAAGGTGCATAAGCAAATGTGGTGAAGAAAGCTGATGGTGCCCGGCTATCAAAAGATATAGTGTCTAGGGTCTTACAGGCTTGAAGGTAAACAAGTGGCCATCTAGCTCAGATGCAACAAAGCCCACATGGAAGAAGCACACCAGCCTATATGATCACGAGGTGTCAATGGAATCAGGTATTAGGAATCAAAGAACAAAAAAATATTATGAAGGAGGGGGAGTGTGGGGTAGGGACCCAAAATCCATATGTAGGCAACTGGACATCCCCTTACAGAGGGTCATGGGGAGAAGACAAGCCAGTCAGGGAGCAGGGTAGCAATGTTGAAACAGACAACTTTCCTCTTGTTCTTAAATGCTTCCTTCTTACACACCCCCCCAAACACACACACAATCATGATCCCAATTCTGACTAGACCAGAGGATGTACACTGGTATAGATAGGAAGTGGAAACACAGAGAATCCAGAATGGATGATCCCTTCAGGACAAGTGGTGAAAGTGGTGATACTGGGAGGGTGGCGGGAAGGTGAGGTAGAATGGGGGACCGATCACAAGGATCTACATAAAACCCCCTCCCTGGGGGAAGGATAACAGAAAAGAGAGTGAAGGGAGACATCGAATAGTGTAAGACATGACAAAATAATAATAATTTCTAAATTATCAAGGGTTCATGAGGGAGTGGCGGCAGGGAGGGAGGGAGGAAATGAGGAGTTGAAAGCAAGGGCTCAAGTAGAAATAAAATGCTTTGAGAATGATAATGGCAAAAAATGTACAAATGTGCTTGACACAATGGATGGATGTGTGGATTGTGATAAGAGTTGTATGAGTACCCAATAAAATGATTTTTTAAAAATAGTCCCAAAAGACAAAGCTTGGCATCCTACTTTAATGAGTAATGCCTACTTTGTGAGTGGCCCCCTAAAATACAACTATTGGTCTTGCGCATCTGAAGTAAAGAAGAATGAAAAAAAGGGGGGAAGAATAAAAAAAAAATCCAGGACCCAAGGAAGTAATAAGTCCAAAGTTCTAATGGATTATGTGAACCATAAGATAGCTGGTTACCATTGCTGACTCTATGAAAGGGGTCACAATAGGAGGTCCTAGACAAAGTGGGAGAAAATACGGAACAACACTCCAACTCATTTTTTAAAAGGGGTGGAGAGACCAGGTTTATTGGTCTGGTCAAGACAGCTGGGACCCATGGTCCTTAGTCACCCTTCAGACCTAGAACCAAACTTACCGTTGCGGCTCAGTTATGGGCCAAATATACCAATGTGTTATTGTTACTTTGGATGTGATAGAATCAAGTCCAGCTCATAGCAACCCTATGTAAAATAGAATGAAATACTGCCAAATATGTTTGAGTACATTGTTGCCACAACTGTGCCAATTCATCTCCTTGAGAGCCTTTCTCTTGTTGACAGGCCTTCTGCTTACCTAGTCTGATGCTATTCTCCAGGACTGATCTCTCCTGATAATGTTTTTAAAAATGCAAGGCAGAAAGCTCACCATCCTGTTTTTACGGAGAATCCTGCCTGTACTTCCACCAGGTCAGACTTGTTTGTTCTTCTGATAGTTCATGCTATTTTCAATATTCTTTGCCAAGATCACCATAATTCAAAGGCATAAGTTCATCTACTGGCATCCTACTCACGGTACAGCTTTCACATATATGTCAAGCAATTGAAAATATTATGGGTTTGGCCAGGCCAACCTTCGTCCTCAAAATGACATCTCTGCTCTTTCTTTTTCTTTTTTTTAAAGAGATAGTGTGTTTTATTTTACTTAAACAATAAACAAATTTATTTTCCTATTATAAGAAGTCAGGCTGGAAGGCAACTCCTCTTTGCTGCTTCTTTTTTTTTTTTTTTAAACACATTTTATTGGCGTTTCATCCACCTGCCATCCAATTCAACAATTCACTGCTATCAAGAAGAGCTGTACTATCATCACCACATTTAATTCTGGAACATTTTCTTCTTCCTTATACTCATGGTTATTCAGCATTCCACAGAGTTTTGAGGGGCTGATTTTTTTTAAAAAGCAGTAGTCTGCTAGACCTGTCTTTCGAGTCTGGGTATTAGCCTGGAAGCTTCACGGACATCTATCCAGCATCATAGCTGCAAGCAGGCCTCCCTCAACAGACAAGTGGGGTGGGTGCCAGAAATCAATTCTCGATGGTGCAAGTCTACATCGCACGCCCTGGAGAATAAGGATGCAAAGTCCCTGAGTCAGATTTGATGTCAGGTGGTGGGTCGGGTTTTGGGTTAAAAATGGTTCTGAAATCGGAAACAACTCAATGGCAAAGGTTTTTGGTTTTGAAGTGGACTAGATTCACCCACTTATTCATGATCAGGCACCCTGAATTCATCCACTAATGCCAGGTGTGGTAGGGGGGACTGAGGAAGAAAAACAAATCGTTTCCATTGGAGAACTTACAATTAAGCTGGGGGAATCAGCTGGCTTGACATGCAAAGCGAAGTGTGACATCACAGACGCTAAAGAGGCCCATAATGAACCAATTATATGAGTAAACGCCGAAACACTCTTGGAGTGACCTGCGGGAGTTCAGAGTCATGTGCCCTGGCATAGTGCAGGAAACGTCCGGTCGGCTTTTTCTTAAGATCATTCTATTGGGGGCTCATACAGCTCTTATCACAATCCATCCATCCATCCATTGTGTCAAGCACAGTTGTACAGATGTTGCCATCATCATTTTCAAGACATTTTCTTTCTTGTGCAGGAGGTTTGCCCAGTGCCATATGTCGTTTGAGTTCTTGACTGCTGCTTCCATGAGCTTTGGGTTTGGATACAACTAAAATTAAATCCTTGACACATTCAATATTTTTCTCCATTTATCATGATCTTGCCCACTGGTACAACTGTGAGGATATTGATGTTTATTTGTTTGTTTGTTTTTTACCTTAATTTCTAATTCATACTGAAGATTGTGCTCTTCATCTTCATCTTCACTTACACTTCAGCATGTAAGTGCTCCAAGTCCTCTTCACTTTCAGCAAGCAGATCGATAAAGAGCCTTCCTCCAGTTCCGATGCCTCCTCCTTACATTATTCATCAGTATACAGATTGAACGAATATGGTCAGAGGAACAACCCTGGATAACACCTTTCCTGATTTCAAACCATGCAGTATCCTCTTGTTTTATTTAAATGACTGCCTCTTGATCTATGCACAGGTTCCTCATGAGCACATGAAATATTTTAGTTTTCCCATTCATGGCAATGCTACCTGTCATTTGTTATGATCCACACAGCTGAGTGCCCTAACGTAGTCAATAAAACACAAGCAAACATCTTTCTTGTGTTTTATTGCATTGTTGCTGCAATAATGAACTTTAAATTAAAAAAAAATTGTGAGGATACTACCA
Source organism: Tenrec ecaudatus (assembly GCF_050624435.1). NCBI lineage: Eukaryota > Metazoa > Chordata > Mammalia > Afrosoricida > Tenrecidae > Tenrec > Tenrec ecaudatus. The sequence goes on from NC_134540.1 coordinate 150,706,321, forward strand.
GCTCATCCTCAGGAGAAAGAAAGGGCTTTCTACTTCTGTAAGGATTTACACTCTCAGAGGCTCACAGGAACCGTTCTGGGGCGTCCCGTAGGGTCACTCTGAGTTGGCATCTCAATGGCTGTGAATTTGGTTTTTAGTTTAGATTTGCTATAATTTTATTCAACTTTAATCTGAACTGATGTATGACCAATTGATGGCCTGTTCACAGTAAACCCCAGGTCTAGTCTTAGTTGATAATATTGAGCTTCGTCTTCAGCATCTCTTCCCACACATGTAGTCAATTTGATGTGTATGTATTTTTCTGGCAAGATCCAAGTGTATTGTTACCATTTATGTTGTTGAGAAAAGGTACTTGCAATGTTCACATGTTTTGCAAAAGCCTATCATAAAATCTCAGCTTCATTTCTGTCACCAAAACTTTTTTTTCCAACTATTGCTTCTTCTCGCTGTTTCCAACTTTTGCATTCCAATTACAAGTAATTATCACTTATCAATGCATCTTGAGTGCATGTTTGATCAATTTCAGACTGAATAGGTCAGTAGAATTACTTAATTTCACTCTCATCGGCTTTCGTGGTTGGTACATAAATTGGAATACTAGATATATTAACTGATTTTCCCTGTGGATGTATACATATTATCCTATCACAAACAGCATTGTACTTTTTGAAATGTTCTTTTTGATGATGAATATGGTGTCATTTCTCTGGAGTTTGTCCTTTTGGGCAGAGAAAACCAGATGATTGTCTGATTCAAAATGACCAATACCAGCTCATTCCAGTTCACTAGTGTATAGGATATTGATCTGTATGCATTCCATTTATCCTAGATTCATATTTCATATAACCTGTGTTCCAATTAGCAATGAATTGTAGCAGCTGATGTTCTCATTTTGAGTTATGCCTCATCAGCCAATGAAAGCCGCGACAATGTTCTTCCATCCACCTCTTGGAAGTCTACGCTTCCTTCCTTGCAGAGAGAACTCTGCTTCAATCAAATTTTGATTACCTTCCAACGTGAAGGGTTCATCTTTTAACACTAACTGAGATAATATTCCACTGCTATTCATAAACTTTTCAGTGGCTCATCCCTCAAATGCTTATTTTCTATCTCTTTTCATTTTATTAGTCTGGAAGTTCCACTGAAAATTGTTCACCATGAGTGGCCCTGCTGGTATGTGAAATACAAGTGACATAGCTTCCAGCAGCACAGCAACACATAAGCCACCCCAGGGCCACAAACTGAGACATGCCTGGGGAAACAGCTCTGTAAGGGGATTCAGAGCACTAGGGAGGTGCGCACTCCTTAGAACCGCCAACCACATGAGATCAAAAGGGCAGCCTCTGCCCAGCAATGAAACTCAGAAAGCCGGAGAGGATAAGAAAGAAAGACGAATGCTTTCAATGGTGAATACCAAGAAGTGTGAAGAGTGTCGTTGTACTGTGGGGATTGTAATCAAGTCACAAATCAAATTGTGTGTACATTCGTTTTGTAAACTTCAACCCAAATCACTACAACAAGGTTTAAATATATAAAATAAAAGGTCAACATATTTAACTTTATTTTCATTTTGCATCCATGAGAACGCTGTAAGGAAGAGGGATATGAGCCGAACCATTACAAAATAATGAAGGAAAGCACATCATATTGTCTGGGTCTTCACCTGAGCACCTCATTGATGACCTGTCCTGGATGTCAGTTGCTGGTGGGCTCCAGGCAGACAGTTTGGGTGTTGTGTGTTGCATGTTGTGTGTTGTGGCTGCTGGGTCCACAGCTACTGGGCAGAGCCCTGTGCTGGCTGCAGGGTTATGGAGGGGCCGTATCCTGCTTTGTTTGTGGCTGATTCTTGCGGGATGGCGATGGTGCTGCTCCCTCCAGGTGGATGAAGTCCACACACTTTGCTTCATATCCTCCAGTGGAAGAGAGAGGTGTGTCTTCCATCAGCTCATTCGTGCAATTACTATTTTGTTTCTTACATGAACAATCTTTCAGAAGCCAGCTTGATGCTCAATGCAAAAGGAAGCTAGCACAATCAAGTTTCCCTCTGTTTGAACTGTTTAAGGAAAAAAGATCAACTTTTTGACAAGGTCCAATGGGTTCAGAAGTCGTATGCAAAGATTAAGTTAGGGAAAGCCAAACTGGAGAGACTCTAAAAATTCCCAGCTTCGTAGACAACTACAAAGAAGCAATGAAGACCAGGTCTGCACTGCTGGAAAAAAAACTGCTTTCCCTAGTCCAAGAACAGAAGGAAGAAGTGATGGCAGAATGATAAAATGTGTATCACATTCGCCACAGCCCAAGGAGCTCTTTTTAACTCAGAGCAAGGTCCAGAGCGTTCCCTGAGGGTGACTTTCCCTGGAGGGGGCCTGAAGGCAGTGCTATGCCCTCCCCTGCACAGTGGCCAGCCTGGACCCACTTTAGCATCACGGTCCTGAGATCAGTGAGTCAGGTGCGACTCCCTCTCCCAGTGGGCCACAGGTCCTACACCTCCGTATCCTGGGCACAGAGGTGAGTGTCTCCATGGTTCCTCAGCTCTCTAGGAAACACCAGGAAGTATACTTTTTTCTCTTTATGAAAAATTTTAATTTTTGCTTATTAGTAACAAGAGAAATGACTCTCACTTTAAAGACACTTTAATTCACATTGAAACTTGGCCAAGTGACATTTCTCAAAAAATGTTTTGTATATATTATTTAGATCCTCTTATAAAAGTATGTCCATTTTCATATCTTCTATGGTATAACTAGTGTGTTGTAATTAGGTGATTTTTACCAGTTAGCAATAAAAGACATTTAAAAGACAACGCATTATTCTCTTGTCTGAGTTGCACTCACACCAGTCATCACTCACAGGAGAAAAACAAGTGTATTGAATTTAAATTTGCATCAGTGGTTACAATAAAATAAAAATTTATATTATAAAACAATAAAAACAAAATGAAACTTTTAATTGATAAAAAAGTAAATCAGGAAAAATTAAATTTGTAGGCAAGTGGAATGAGACACAAAGAGAATGCTCACTTTTCTTTAATTAGCTATGGGTTAGACATTGGTTGCTAACTACAAGGTAGGCAGTTCAAACCCACCAACAGATACACCTGAGAAAGAAGCAGTCTGCTCTGGTAAAGATTTCCATTCTCTGAAACACTCTGGAAAGTCTGAGTCAGAATGTATTTGATGTCAATAGTTTTTCGTTTAATTTTTTTTCAGAGAGAGAATAAATACTATAGTGTGTGTGTGTGTGTGTGTGTATGACACATTTTTCAATTCCCCACTCTATATGCCTAAATCCTGCTTGTACTGAAAGCAACTACAAAACTTCTTACTATATATAAAGATAATGGTGCCACATAAGTAAAGGAAATTGAATCCTTTGTTAGAAACTTGTTGCCAGCAAGGACAGAAAGAGCTTTTTCTTTTCAGGGTGTGATTCTACTTCTAGTGAAGTGTTAGTAAACAATCACAGTTTGGTTTGTTCCCAGCTGGCAGAGAGCCAATTCTCAGTTGCTTGCATTTCTTCCGCTGGCTCCTTGGGATGGTTAGGGATGGTTATGTTAACTAGACAATCGTGGGTAAGGGTAGGGGTGGTACTAAAACTGTGAATTACATCCCACCCTGATGATACCTACTTTGAGTCTTAAGTCTTGTGTCAGAGAGAGAGAAACTGAGCAGTTGAGTCCTTTGACCCTTCATATTCTCCTGGAGCTGGTTCTTGCATCTACGTCCTCAGTCTCCTGTTGGGTCACCTGCTGGTTTCAGGAGCTCTCAACAGAATACCGATGGTGGATTAATTCAGCCAACTCTGGACCTATGCATCCACCATCCTGAGGCCCCTGCTGTCTCTGTTTCCCGTTCATCAGTTTCTATAAGTCAGGGGAAACCTGACTTGAATTGACTTGCCCTTACCTATGTAACTCATTTCTTGATATAAATCTCATTCTCTATATACACATACAAGTGTCACTGATCTTGCCTCTCTAAACAACCCAACCTAACACATCCCTCGATCCAAGGTCATGTGTAGAGCAGCAATATCCTGGGTCATACCCACTCAAGTAGGCTAGGCTAGTGTTGCATGGTTCCAGGATCTTAATCATAGTTAATACTCTGAAAGGTGCCTTGAAATTATTCAGCTAGGCTGCCTTGCCATTGATGAGTATAAGTGGTGTTTAAGATCTAAGGGCCCAACAAAGTCTTCAAGACAAAATATTAAAAGAGATGCTGGTCCCAGCTTTCAGTTGATGAACAGCCAGTACTGGAGTTTAGTCAAGAGACAGGGCTTAGCCAGAAGAAAAGAAATGTAAGATTCTGGAGGTCTGTAATGTCAATTGACCAGGAGCTGTGCCCCTGGGAGGCACAACCTGAGCCGTAAGCAGCCCTAACAACATTATCCAGATTGTTACTTTCCATAACATCGTGGGCAACAGAACCATGCCCAGAAATTAGCCTGACACTTAAGACAAGCCTCTATGAAGGGAACTGGAAAGAAGTAGGTAAATCTAAGAATGCATTGCTATCCTGAGCGGAAAGAAACTACATCCATTGTCCCCAAGCGTGTCATGTTTTTTCTAAGGTTCTGTGCCTTTGGGCATGCTTTTCTCTCTTTTTCACCTAAATATCCAACTTTATCTCTCCAGGTGCACATCTGGAGTGATTTATGTCAAGATTTTTTTTTCAGGTTAAGTATGTAAGTTCTCTCAGAAGCTGATAAGTTGGCCAACTGGTTGTAGCCTACTCAGAAAATGGAATCTTCCTGTGGATATCAAGCTCTGAATATGACTAGTTGCAAGATGACTTGAAGAATCACAAGAATTTGAGTGGTTGAGACTCAGTCTCCTGGTCTGGATGGGAAAAGTAGGTCCAAGCACTTTCAACAAATGGAACTGAAGCCCTTTCTTATCTGGAGAGAAACTGGCTGAGTAAATGAAGCCTACTGATAAAGCAGTGAAGAGTGAAGAAGAACAGAGATGGAGACATGAAAGGAAGCAGTAGCTTGGAAACCTGAGTAAAGAAGGGTCTATATAAACTAAGAGTTGTTCACTACTCCTTCTCTGTCTTACTGCTATGGTGCTCCTGCAGTACAGTGGTTCTCAATCTTAGTGTGTTCATCTGGATTGACTAGAGAAACAAATCCCAAGACACTCATATGTGAATAAGAAAGAGCTTTACATACAAGAGCAGTTGAACATTGAGAAAACATCCCAGCTCAGTCGAGATCAAGTCCACAAGTCCAATATTAGCCCATATGTCCGACACCAATCTATAAAGTCCTCTTCAGATACGCAAAATACATGAAATGATGCTGAATGCAAGAAGATCACAGGCCAGTGGGTGGGAAGTCTTGTGGATCCAGTGACATTGTGAGCATCTCAGTGCTGGCAAGTCTCCACGTGGTTCCTTCAGTTCTGAGGCTCAGACTGCCTTCAGCCTCTCTCCATGTGTCTTCTCAACAGAGATGTCTTACTGTGAGTGAGCAGAGAGAGAGTTACAGGAGAGAAATACAGGAGTTCATAGAATCCTCAGGAGAAGGCCATGCCCACACAGAGGACTCACTGGCTATGACCCGATTGACAAACTAGACTCCACCCCTTCACTCTTAATCTTCTCAAGTCTCAAATTGACACCAGATTATATAACTACCACAGGCTCCGACTGCAGGAAGATTACAGGCCAGTGTGTAGAAGGTCCTGTGGATCCAGTGGCAGTGTAAGCATCTCAGCGTGGGCAGGGGTCCCCACATGGCTCCCCCAGCTCCAGAGCTCATCTGTCTTCTCAAGAGAAATGTCTTGCAGGAAAAGGGCCAAAGGGAAAAAGCTACTATATACAAACATTCCTGGGGTGAGGTCCGGGTAGTATGGCAAGGGCCAGACCAAATTAGGGGATACATATGGTAGCCAACTAAGAAGGAGGAGGTAAATAGAAAAAAGAGACATGGCTATTAGGGGAATCAGGCACTAGCCCACCTATGTTAGACAGGTCCCTCTCTTGAGAAACAAAACCAGGACACTAATGATGGGCCCATTATCACACTGCATGTGCTGTGAAGTGAGTTCCTTGATCTGAAGCCAATGTTATGTGGGATACCATGCTGCTGGATGAGACATTCTGTAAGACCATGATTGGTAGTTTTGGCAGAAGTATTGTGTGCAGGAAAGAAAAATCTATATCCAGAGTAGGTGTCTATTCCAGTAAGAACAAAACACTGTCCCCTCCATGATGGAAGTGGTCCTATGTAATCAACCTGCCACCAAGTTGCCAGTTGATCTCCCTCCCTCCACCCCTCTGTGAGGAATGGTCCCGTATCTTGGACTTAATGCTAGTTTCTACTGCTGGCAAATGGGACACTCAGTAGTGGCAGTGACCAAGTCAGTCTTGGTGAGTGGAAGTCCATGTTGCTGTACCCATGCATAACCTCCGTCCCTGCCACCATATCCACTTTGTTCATGTGCCCATTGGGCGATAGCAGGAGTGGCAGAGGAAAGAGGAAGATGAGTCTCCACAGCGCGTGTCATCTTATCCACTTGGCTATTAAAGTCCTCCTCTTCAGTGGTAACCCTTTGGTGAACATTCACATGAGACACAATTACATCTACTTTCTTGGACCATTCAGAGAAGTCTATCCACATACCTCTTCCCCACACCTCCTTGTCACCAATTTTCCAATCATGGTCCTTCCAATTCCCTGACCATCCAGCCAAGCCATTAGCAACAGCCCATGAATAAGTATTCAGTCTCACATCTGGCCATTTTTCCTTATATGCAAACTGAACGGCCAGGTACACTGCTCAAAGTTCTTCCCATTGGGAAGATTTCCCTTCACCACTGTCCTTTAGGGAGATCCCAGAAAGGGGCTATAGTGCTGCTGCTGTCCACTTACGAGTGGAATCTGCTTATATTGAAGAGTCATCCATAAACCAAGCATGACTTTTTTGGTCTTCAGTTAAAGTATGGTAAGGAACTAACTCCCCAGGAGGCCATAGGTGCAGACTGGGAGAAAGAAGGTAGTGTAACAGGAGTGGAGACTGTGGGCATTTGGACCACTTCTTCATGCAGCTTATTTGTACCTTCAGGTTCTGCTCTGGCCCGATCTTGTACATAGCACTTCCATTTAACAATGGAGTGCTCCTGCGCACATCCAACTTTATGATTCTGTGGGTCAGTTCATGATGGGCACCTCCAGCCTTATGGTGACTTGGTGACCCATGGTGAGGCATTCAGTCTCCCCCAAGGCCCAGTAACAGGCCAACAGCAGTTTTTGAAATGGGGAATAGTTGTCTGCAGAGGATGGCAGGATTTTACTCCAAAATCCCAATGGTCTATGCTGTGCGTCACCAATAGGGGTCTGCCAATGACTGCACACTGCATCTTTATGTTTCAGAGCCTTTTCTTGTTCTGGGACCCACTCAATATTGGAGGCCTTTCGTGTCACTTGATAAATAGGTTGAAGGAGAACATCCAAGTAAGGAATATGTTACCTCCAAAATCCAAAGAGGCCCATTAGGCCTTTTGTCTCCTGTTTGGTTGTTGGGAGTCCAGATGTAATAACTTATTCTTCACTTCAGTAAGAATGTCCTCCTTCAAAGGGGCCTGGCCTTCCCTTTGGGGTTGTGGGTCTGTAAATTGGCTGAGGTCTGGGAACTGATTGAGCAATTGTGACTGTCTATTCTACTGTTCACCTGATCTAGAATTCTTCCGCCTGTACAGATCATGTAAATATTTAGTAGATTTCCCATCTATTTAAATCCTAGGGACACCGTGGCTAAGTAGCCAATGCCATAAGTCCACATGAGACAGGTTGCTTTGATTACTACAGAAACCTTGCTGTCTATTATAACCACACCCACCCTGTCTCTGTTGATTCAATGCTGACACCTGCCCTCTACCACCACAGGGACCAATCAGCCCAGCCCCATTGTAGGCAAATGTTGGGGTTCGGTTAGGGCACTTCCCACTATTAATCCTGATGAACATAAAATAACAATTACAGGAGTCTTAAGAGATGCTGGGGCCCACTTCACAAACTTGTTACTTATGGCTGTGGTGAAGGTTATTTCTTCAAGACACTCTCTCTTTTGGGTCTATGGGAATATCCTGATAAATCCATTCCAACATATCAATTTCTCTAAGCTTTTGGATGCCTTTCCCTACAGTGTACCAAGGTAGGTCCGGTACTTCAAGTTGGTCTAATCTTGGCCTTATGGCAGTCCATGCTTCAGTGAACCTACCAAATAAGGAATTAGAACCACTCTTAACCTCTTTCACTGAGACATTGAAAGAAGAATCTGTGCTTAAGGGTCCCATATCCAGAAACTCAGACCAGTCTAATATTACAGTTCGTGCACCAGTATCCCACACACTTAGTAACCATTTCCAGGAATATTTTCCAGGCTTCTGCTTGTACATATTAGAAAGCTCGAACAGATCTTTGTGAGTATGGCACACTTCCTCTTGGGTAATCGTCTCAACATCACCTTTAGTGGTTTCTGAGCTTTAATTCTAGTGACAGGTCTAGAGGAAATAATGGGTGGCGAGGATCTTTCCTGTATGCTCTCAGCAATATCTAATAAGGCATCTCCCTCCGGCAATGCTACCGATGCTGCCCCACCTGGTGTTTAAGCTTGAACCATTTGGTTATTCTGCTCAGGTGTGGATTGTCTTATTGATAGTGGATTAATACCTTCAGCTGAGAGGGGTGAATCTATTGACTGAGGTGGCTCAATCATTTATCGGGGCTCAATATCCTCCTCTTCTGGGTCATCAGCCCATATGTTCCGATCCCATATTTCCCAACTTTTTCCTATCAATGCCCTCACTTTTTATCAGACACTGCTCTAGAACTGCAATTCAGCTGACATTGTGAGTCAGACACTCTCATGATGAGACTCTGGACCTGGTTTTCAGTATTGCCAACTCTATTACTCGAGCAGAGAAAGCTCTCCATTGTAGCACAGGTGGAAGCTTTTGAGTCTGTTAGTCGGCATGCTTCTGAGGTTCTGGGACCATCCCTCTCCTGGATCATAGTTTCCATGGTAAGGAGGACCAGCCGACCAGCTTCCCTATATTTGTCATCTTGACAAAACTTCTGGAAAATATCACACATATGATCACCCAGAGCCTGTCCTTTAACCAGTACTTCATCTATTGGTGGTGATACTATAGATCAGATGTCCTCAAACTACAACCTGCGGGCCACATGCGGCCCGCTGAGGACATTTATCCAGCCCACCGGGTGTTTTTGCCCCATTTTTTTTACTTCAAAATAAGATATGTGCAGTGTGCATACAAATGTGTTCATTGGTTTTTTTAAAAACTATATTCCGGTTCTCCAATGGGTCTGAGGGACAGAGAACTGGCCCCCTGTTTAAAAAGTTTGAGGACCCCTGCTATAGATATTACCTTTGGTATTTCATACCATGGATTAGTAAGAGTGGCAGACATCCATACTTTAAGGTGTAGAAATAGCATTATCAGTGCTGTTAAGCCTAATCAAGTTGGAGAGCCAATTTAAGAAGTCCATATTTATCTTTTTATTTCTCTAGATCCACTCCTGGCACCAATTATGTTAGACAGGGTTCTTAGAGAAACAAAACCAGGACACTAATGATTGTGTATATATATATTTATATAGATAGATAACATAAGAAATAAACTGTTAATTAATCTACAAAACAGTAAAAATGATTCAATGCACTCACTTCTGTGAGACTGCTAATACGCTGACAGTCCTTCAAGTTTTGAGGGCTGACAGGTAGTCCTCTGTAGAGCAATTCAGGCTATCTAGCCACAGGCAGCAAACAGCAAGACAGGTTACCAACAGTCAGAGAGATGATGGGGTCTGACAGTGCCCAGCTCAAGCGATATAGACTCCAGCAGTGTGGCGACGCAGATCTTGAAGAAACCACATACTACAGTGACACCATCCACAGGTTAGGTGCCCTGCAGATAATGTAGTTTGCAAATTGAGGCAGAGAACAAGCTAAGGAAGCTGCACATTGGTCTGATCATCAAAGAGCAAGAGACAAAAAGGCGAGGCTCACCGAGCCATTTATCTCTCAGTCTTTCAATTAATCCCACATGTGTTCATTGGCCATGTTGGCAATATAAAGCTACCTATAACACCACCCAAGAGGAGGATATTTTTTATATCTGCACAGTGAAAGAGGGACCATACTTCAACCTGGTGCTCCAAGATGTGATGTAACATAACAACATGAAGCAGGGAACCAATAGAAAGATCTACTAGGCCAGCCCTATCCCCCAGAAGGATTTACTTTGGAGGACAGCACTAAAGCTAAAGCTCAGGGAGAGGGACATGTCTGATAAGAGCACATGGGAGCAAATGAAGGGGGAGAAAGAGAGAGTGGAGCACATCCTGGCCCACCAAGCCTTGAGGACGATATCCCTGTTTCAATCAGCCAATGCACAGAGAGGACCATATGGCTGACCCCACTATGAGATATGACATCCCTCACTGACCCATAGCTCTATGGGGGACAACATTGGAGACATGTAGGAATTGTGCCTGATCAGATCCCACCACACTGAGGCAAAACACTAAGAGCATGTAACAGAACAGCAAGGGGAACAGAGCAATGAAGTCCCAGGGAATACCAAAAATAGACTTTAGAATCAGGGCATGACGCTCCATCAGAAAACACTGCTAAATGTCAATAAACAGTCCTTGAACTATTTACAGGGTTTTCCCTTTTTGTTATTGTTTTCTAGTGTTGCTTTGTTTTGCTCTGTCTTGTTTTTTATGCATATTATTTTCTCTGCAGGTATATCTAGATAAAAATAGGCAAGATAAGCAACCTGTAGGATAAAACAATGGGACCGACAATTCCGGGGGAACTTGGGAAAGGGGGAATCAGGGGAAAGGAAGTGGGTATTAAGAAATCCAGAGACAGGGGAACAAAAAATAATCCAAAATCAATGATGAGGAGGGTGTAGGAGGCCTGGTAGGGCTTGATCAAGGACAATGTAACTGAGAAGAATTACTGAAACCCAAATGAAGGCTGAGCATGATAGTGGGACAAGAGGAAAGTAAAAGGAAATAAAAGAAAGAACTAGGAGGCAAAGGGCATCGATAGAGGTCTAACTACAGGCATGTACATATGCAAATATACTTATATATAATGATGGGGAAATAGATCTGTGTGCTTATATTTATAGGCTTAGTATTAAGGTAGCAGATGGACATTGGGTCTCTACTCAAATAGCCCCTCAATGCAAGAATACGTGGTTCTGTTAACCTGGAATTCCATGATGCTCACCTTCCTGACATGATCGCTGAAGACGAAGTGGGTGCCTAAGCAACTGTGGTGAAGAAAGCTGATAGTGCCTGCCTGGTCTTGGCACAAGGAACTCCATTTTGAGTTCGGTGCCTCCACCTTAGCTCCCAGAACTCACCCCTCACTGGCCTCCCCGGCCCTCCCTGAAAACCTCAAGTTCTGAGAACCAAATATCCCAGAGCCAGGATGTTCTTTGAAGATATGGTCACTCCACCCGTCCTTGACATATGGATAAGATTAACGACCTTCTCCCTTCTGAAGCACCTGTATGCGCAGACCCTCCCCAGCTTTGATCCTTCCCAGCTGTGCCTGCCAGCAGTGGGCATAAAAACGCTGCCAGGATTTTTTTCCCCGGCGCGGTTTCAATAGCTCGATACCCTGAGTTACTGAACCCGCCCGCAAGCTTCTCAATAAAGCCTGCTCCTAAAACGTTGCCAATTGGGTCTTTGGTTCTGTTTCACACCACTATAAACCTTACAGTGCCCAGCTATCAAAAGATATAGCATCTGGGGTCTTAAAGGCTTGAAGATAAACAAGCTGTCCTCTAGCTCAGAAGGAACAAAGCCCACATGGAAGAAGCACATCAGCCTGTGTGATCATGAGGTGTTAAAGGGATCAGGGATCAGGCATCAAAGAACACAAAGTATATGGGGCAGTGTAGAGTGGAGACCCACAGCTCATCTGTAGGCAAATGGAAACCCCCTTACAGAAGGGTCATGGGGAGGAGACGAACCAGTCAAGATTCAGTATAGTAGCAATGACACATAGAACTTTCCTCTAGTTCTGTAATGCTCCCACCCACCCCCACCCCCGCCACCAACAACACTATCATGATCCCAATTCTACCTTACAAATCTGGCTAGACCAGAGGATGTACACTGGTACAGACAGGAACTGGAAACACGGGGAATCCAGTACAGATAAACCCCTCAGGACCAATAATGAGAGTAGCGATACCAGGAGGGTAAGGGGAAGGTGGGGTAGAAAGGGTAACCGATCACAAAGATCTACATATAAGCCCCTCTCTGGGGGATGAACAACAGAAAAGTGGGTGAAGGGAGACTTCGGACAGTGTAAGACATGACAAAATAATAATTTCTAAATTATCAAGGGTTCATGAGAGAAGGGGTGGGGGAGGGAGGGGAAAAATGAGGAGCTGATACCAAGGGCTCAAGTAGAAAGAAAATATTTTGAAAATAATGATGGCAACAAATGTACAAATGTACACAATCGAGGTATATATGGATTGTGATAAGAGTTGTGCGAGCCCCCGATTAAATGATTTTTTAAGACAAAGAAATGTCTTGGAATTGTAAAAAAAAAAAATGGTGACTAGTTAAGACACCCATCCAGAGCTCCTGCTGCCAGGCCAGAAAACTGGGAAGTCAGGTGAATGACACTGGGAGGCTGAGTCCTGAAATTAGAATTTAGGTGGTAGGTTCTCTCCTGAACCCCCTTTTTCTCCTGTGATTTCCACTCACAAAGTGAACCAAGAACGCACTAAATTGCTCTAAGTTTGGAGAGCTCATGGGCTCCAACTGACAAGCTACTCTTGCCCTATTTATTGCAAGGAGTAGTGATTTCTCCAGGTCAGCGCCCTAAAGGGGACACAATCCCTGACACGAGGAGAAGCCCACACCAGAGCTCTCCATGCTGTAAGCTGCCTTGAGTTCATTGCCTGAGGAGTGGAGGTGGCGTGTAGCCATAATTTAGAGTAGAAAGAAAAAGCAGAAATTAACCTAAGGCAGATCGTGGTGTGGGAGAAAAACAGGTGGATAGTCAGAGTCCAGGAGGCACATTCAGTACCAAATGGCTGAGGAGAAAACCGCCCTTCTGATAACCTGGATCTCCTCCTCTGGGGGTCAGTGTGACAGCCCCCAAATCAGAGCACCTCACAAGCATATATTAAAAAAAGAGTAAGAATATATATTATTGGGAAAAACTCAAATCCCAGCCTTGTTGCTCAGCTCCAAGGAGCACATGGGGAGGAGGCGGTGCTTAGCATAAATCAGCATAAGAAGAAGCCCATGTGGAAGGAATGCCAGAACTTAGCTACAGGGCCTGCAGAATTTTTGTATAACAAAGACCCGCTAAAGGAAGTCTAAGCTTCCAACAGAGCACAGAGCTGGAGCCCAGAGCCAGAGAGACAATTTAATTTGATTCTATTCTAGCTGTCCAGGGGGGTAGAAATAAAAAATAAAATCCTCTGATCTAGTAGGGCACCTGCAGTCTAGATAGGACAATAAGCCCAGCTTCCATCTCAGTGATTCTATACACAGTTAGGGAGGTCCTGCCTGTCCTAGGGCCCTACACAGGGCTGTGGGAACAACCCCACCCCCCCACTGCCACTGCTGTAGTGCTACATACAGCATAAGACAGGTATACAAGTGAACTCCAGCGCTCAGTACCACTGTGGGAACTGACACCTGGCTGCTGCTGCTGCTGCTGCTGCTGCTGCTGCTGCTGCTGCTGCTGCTGCTGATTACTTCAAGAGTAATCCCACCCTGTATCTGTGGAACACTACAACATGTGGGCACACCACCCTGCTACCTTGAGGAAGAGTTGGAACTGCTCCAGCCCCACGGACAGGTGATCAAGTCTCAGTTATCTCCTTACTTACCACTCTACTTCTTACTTTATTCTCTTGCCCTTCTATCTTTCCCACTGTAGTCGGTCTCAATGGACTCGGGGTTTTTTTTCTCTTTTCTTCTTCCTTCTTTTTCCCTCTTTTCCCTTTTCTCTCCCTCTCTTTCCTATCATACGCCACCACTGGTTTCCAGACCACTACCCACCAGTTGGGAAAATCAACCCCAACAGCAGGGGCAACTCCAGCCTGCCCTCTGTGGGAGTGCTGCACACCACACGAGGTAGCTGTGACAGCCATCTACAGCGTACTGTGCTGCTGAGGAAACTTCTGACGGACCTCTAAGGTGATCACACCAACCAGGGAAATTCCGCCCAGCACCACTGGGTCCCAGCATTAAAAGGGCACACCAACCTGCCATCATGGGGCAGGGTCTAAGCCCCTTTGGCCCCACATTCAAGCAATCAGGGATCAGCTATCTCTTTATTCTCTATTTCCTCCTTCTCTCTCTCTTCTCTCTTTACTGTCAGAGCCAGTCTTACTGAACACAGTTGAGTTTTTTCTCTTCTTTCTCTTTCTTCTTTTTTTCTTTATTTCTTTCTTCTCTCTTTCTTTGTTCTGTTCTCCACTTTCTCTGCTTTTATGATTCTCTCATCTCCCTTTCTTTCCTTCCATATACCACTGCTGGTATCCAGACCCCTACCCTCTGACTAGGGCAACTCTGCCCACCCAATGGGGAGATCTACATCCTGCCACATGTGACAGTGCTGCACACAGCACGACACAGTGCTATACACAGCAAGGCACAGGGTTCAGCTACATCTTTATTTTTTAAATTGTCTTTCTTTTTGTTCTTTCACTTTTTCTTCTTTTCTCCTCTTCTTCTGTCTCTTCTTTCTTTCCTGTCACAGTCTCAGCAGATACAGTTCTCCTTGTTGTTTTCTTTTTTTTTTTTTTTACTGTTTTAAATATTTGTTTAGTCTGTGCAGTGTGTGTGTCTGTGTGTGTGTGTGAATGAGTGTTAGTTTGCTTGGCATTGTTACTCTAGTTTTTTGTTTTCTTTTCTCTCTCTTTTTATTCTCTTCTCCCTCTCTTTCCTTTAACAAGTCACTAGCGGCCTCCAAGCCACCCCCCTTGGCCTAAGGCAACTCTGAAGGCCCAATTGGGGGAGCACACAGCCACATTTGTTGGCTTTACACACATCTGGGAAAATCACACCAGTCCTCTTCCAGACACCAAACAGCAGAGGGGTTTCTCCTTCAAATAGTGAGGGGAAACTTCAACCTAAGACCTGAGGCCCTAAAAATGACTGGGGAAACTCCTGCCCACCACTGGTGGGGCTCCATACTGTTGCGGGAACATCCACCCAAACTCCAAGGCAATCTCTCTGACTTTGGTAATTCCCCCTGCCAGATATGATGCTCTAAACCAATAAGGGTACAACCAAACACTCTCTTCGGCACTCCAGTTGCAGAAAGAAATACCATATGTCACCTGAGATGCTCCAAGCACCATGAGGCTTACTTAGAGATCAGCCAGTGAAGTGACACCCTCATGGGCCCACAACCCGACCACCATCACAGGAGAGGACTATCCAATTTACACTCCAAAGAATGGAATATTGGATGGCTAGGGTAAGAGCGAAACAACAGGAAGATATAGTGGTAGCCTGAACCCTCAGTACAGCTACCATCAGGTAGTTCGAAAAAGCACTCATACAAGTCCCCCAGAGAGAGCCCAGTGCTCTTCGACTCTGGGAGATGGCTCCAGGATCCTCTAAAACAGCATGTAAACAGCAACCAAGCCCAGCTGCCTTAATTAAAAAGCAGGAGAAACAGAAGACAATGCCAGAAGGAGTTACAAATTTAAAGATGTGCATAAAAGAAGCAGATCTTGTCCTGCCACAGAAAGAAATTTTCAGAATGCTGCTTGGAGTCATACAGGATATGAGGGAAGCAATGAATAAAAGGGATGGAATCATAGGGGAGAGAAAGGCAAAGCACCAAAGGGAGATAAAAGACTTAAGGGACAAAGTAACAATATCCAGTGGCAAATTGACAGATTTTTCCAACAGACTTGAGGAGGCAGAGAATCACACCAGTGACCTAAAGGATAACCAAGCAGACCTAAACACATGGGAAAAGCAGTCAAATAAGACAATCGGAGAAGCTGAAGAAAGCCTGATAGCCATGTCTGATTCCATGAAGAGGAACAATATGAGAATAATTGGGCTACTGGAATAAGACGCAATAAAGAAGTCAACAGCAAAAATAGCCATGAAGTTCTTAGGGGAAAACTGTCCCAGCTTATTAAATGAAAATCATGCAACCATTCAGGAGGCTGAAAGAACTCCATCCAAACTGAATCCTGAGAAGTCTCCAAGACACATAATAGTCAAATTATCCAACTATGAGGAAAAGGATAAGATCATACAAGCAGATAGGGAAAAGCAAACAGTCACATATAAAGGCACCCCAATAAGAGTATATTCAGACCTATCAGCGGACACAATGAAGAAGAAGAGGGAATGGAATAATATATTCCAAAAATGGAAGGAGAACAATGCAAACCTAAGAAAACTTTACCCAGCCAAATTATATATTAAGATAGATGGAGTATATCCAGTAGTAAGTAAGTAAGTAAGTAAGAGTATACCCAGACAAGGAAAAACTCAATGAATACATAAAAAGAAACCCAACCCTACAAAAGACCCTTGCTGATCCAGTATGGGCAGAAGATTAACACTCACCGAGGGCAAATAAGAGACCATCACATAGAAAAACTCCACCCATAAATGTACAAAGAGAAAACAGCCCCCAGGATAGCACTGGCTCAATAGTGATAGGAAGGCAAAATAAACCACACACACAACACAAGCAGATAAGAAAGGTAGGTAGGAAAATACCCAACACAAAAGGTACAAGATGACATCACAGAGTCCACAGCTGGATGTAATAACACTGAATAGCAATGGCCTGAACTGAGGCATTAAAAGGCAAATGCTAACAGCTGGCTCAGAAAACATAACCCATTGATCTGCTGCCTACAGGATACACATCTCAAGCTTGCAGACAAAATCAGGTTGAGAATTAAAGGCTGGAGAAAAATATACCAAGCAAATGGCAATGCAGAAAAAGCAGGGGTAGCGAACTTAATATCTGACAAAATTGATCTCAAGAGACAAGGTGCAGCAGTATATAATGCTCAAGGGAACAGTAGACCAAGAACCAGTGAGAATAATAAATATATACGCACCAACGAGAGACCCGCAAAATTTGTAAGCAAACACTCCAAAAGATGATAAAATAAATCACAGGCTCAACCATTATAGTTGGTGACTATAATACACCACTCTCTGAAAAAGACAGATCATTGGTAAAGAAGCACAACACGGAGGCTATAGATCTAAACCGCACAACTGGACGACTAGACTTGATAGATATTTTCACTCACATGCAAAAAAAATTCATATTCTTTTCAAGCCCACAGCTTATTGTAAGCTTGCAAGGTAGCGTAGATTTTAGTAATAAGACTTTTGTCTGATGTGTCATTGCTAAAGATGTTTTCCAAGTCAGTGGGCTCTTTATTACTCTCTTGGTGAATTCTTTCAATGTACACAGGTCACTTATCTTCAGTATATCCCACTTGTCTATGTGTGACTCCTCTGTATTTCCAATAAACTATGTTATTCCCTGTGCCAAGGTTCTCAGGTTTGTCCCAATTCCCCATTGAACGGCCCTAATTGTTTGGGGTTTTATCTCAAGGTCTGTGATCCACCTTTAGCTTATTCTTGTGCATGAAGTGAAGTAAGGGTCTTGCTTCATTTTTCTGCAGGTAGATATCCATTTTTTCCAGCACAATTTATTAAAGAGGGCATCTGCTTCCCATTTGATATTTTGGGGCCCTTATCAAAGGTCAGTTGCCTGTATGCTGATGCTTTTATTTCTGGGTCTTCAGCTCTTTTCCATTAGTCTGAATATCATCATTATATTAGTACCACACTGCTTTGACTACGTGTTAAAGTCAGTAGAGCAAGCCCTCCCACTTTGTCCTTCTTGAGGAGTTCTCTGCTAATTCTGAGCTTCTTCCCTCTCCATATGAAGTTGGTGATCAGTTTTTCCAATTCTTTGAGGAAGGATGGTATTATTCATATCAGGATAGCATTGAATTTAGATAGTGCCTTGGATGGAACTGACATCTTTACTATATTAAGTCTTCCAATCCACGAGCAGGTGATATTCTTCCATTTGTGGAGTTCACTATTGGTGTCTTGTATTAGTGTTTCATAATTTTCCTCATTTACAAATCTTTCATTTTTTTAGTCAAGTATATCCCTAGATATTTCAATTTGTGCTTGGTTATTGTAAATGGTACTACGTTTTTAATTGTCTCTTCTGTGATCTTATCTGATGTGTAGAGCAGTTCAATAAACTTTTGTTTATTTATCTTGTGTCCTACCATTCTGCCATATTCCTCTCTTGCTTCCAACAATCCACTTGTGGAGTTTAGGGGATTTTCTATGTATAAAATCATATTATCTGTGAATAATCATAATTTCGCCCCTTCCATCCCCAGATGAATACCTTTGATATCTTTTTATTATCTTATGTTGTTAGCTAAAACCTCCAGTATGATGTTAAATAGGAGTGGAGACAAGGGGCATCCTTGTCTGGTCCCCTTTTTCAGTGGAATTGTTTTCATCTTTTCTCCATTAACTGCAACATTGGCTGTTGGTTTTTCATATATACCTTGTATAATATTGAGGAATTTTTTACAGGTAGTATGTCAGAGGACAGAACAAATCCAGGGGTACATATGGTAGGCAACTAAAAAGGAGAGGGGTGAGGAAAGGAAAAAAGAGATAGAGATGTGTGGGGGGGAAATAGGTCACTGACCCACCCAAGGGGAGGGTATTGTTTGTGTCTCCACAGGGAAAGAGGGACCAAACTTAAATCTGATGTTCTGGGATGTGAATGCAGCATGCCGGCATGGATAGGGGAGCCAGTGTAGGGACCTGAGAGGTCGGCCCTAATCCCAGCTACGTGGACAACTGCCCCTCCTCCCAGTAGAATTTACTTTTGAGGATGGCACTGAAGCTGCAGCTCAGGGAGAGGGACATGTCTGATCAGAGCACATAAGAGAAAATGAATGATGAGGAAGAGAGAGTGGAGCACATCCTGGCCCAACAGGCCTGGAAGACGATATTCCCACTCCAAACAGCCAATGCAGAGAGGGTACCATATGGCTGATCCCACTGACTCATGGCCCTACGGAGAACAACACTGGAGACTCACTGTCGGGATTGGCCCAGTTTGACCCCACCACACGGAGGCAAAACACTAAGGGTGTGCAGCAAAGCAACGTGGGGAGCAGATCAGGGAGCTCCGGAGGGAGTGCAAAGGATAGACCTTGGGGCCAGAGCATGACACCCCATTGAACTCTACTGGAGGACATGCCTAGAGATAAAAAATCAGACTTTGGTGTATTTACAGGTTTTTCTTTTTCTGTTTTTAAATTTTTTTCTTTTTATTTTTAAAATTAATTTATTCTTTTCTTGCTCATTGGTTTTCTTTGTTGTTGTCATTGTTGTGTTCTCTTTTGTCACTTTTTCTTGCTATGCCTTGTTTTGGGTACATATTATTATCCCTGCAGATCTATCTAGATAAGATATGCTGGATAACAGCCTGGAGGAGAAAACAATGGGATTGATGGTTCCAGAGGGACGTGGGAGAGGGGGAAGTGGATGCAAAGAGGTGGTGTTGTCCAACCCAGGGACAAGGGAGCAACAAGTGGTCCAAAATTAGTGGCAAGGAGGGTGTGAGAAGCCTGGTAGGAATTCAGTAAGGGCAAAGTAACTGAGAAAAATTACTGAACCCCAAATGAAGGCTGAGCAGGATAGTGGGACAAGAGGAAAGGAAAAGAAAAAGAAGAAGAAACTAGGAGGCAAAGGGAATTTATAGAGGTCTGAAAACAGGCATGTACATATGCAAGTATATTTATATAGGATGGTGGGGAAATAGATCTACGGGCATATATTTGCAGGTTTAGTATTAAGGGAGCAGATGGACATTGGACCTCCACTGAAGTACTTACTCAATGCAAGAACACTTTGTTCTAATAATTTGGTATTCCATGAGGCACACCTTACAGACACAATTGCTGAAGACAAATGTGTGCATAAGCAAATGTGGTGAAGAAAGCTTATGGTGCCCAGCTATCAAAAGATATAGTGTCTGGAGTCTTAAAGACTTAAAGATAAACAAGTCACTATCTAGCTCAGAAGCAACAAAGCCCACAATGAAGAAGCACACCAGCCTGTGTGACCACAAGGTGTTGAAGGGATCAGGTAACAGGCATCAAAGAAAAAAATCATGTGATTGTAAATGAGGGTGAGTGCAGAGTGGAGACTCAAAGTCCATCTGTGGACAACTGGACATTCCCTTACAGAAGGGTTGTGGAGAGGAGATGAACCAGTCTGGGTGCAGGGTAGCAATGATGGAACATACAATCTTCCTCTAGTTCTTAAATGCTTCCTCCTCCCCCACTATCATTTTCCCAATTCTACCTTACAAATCTGACTAGACCAGAGGATGTACCCTGGTACAGATAGGAACTGGAAACACAGGGAATCCAAGACAGATGTTGCCTTCAGGACCAGTGGTGAGAGTGGTGATACCGGGAGGGTGGAGGGAAGGTGGGATAGAAAGGGGGAACCAATTACAAGGATCTACATATAACCTCCTCCCTGGAGGATAGATAACAGAAAATTGGGTGAAGGGAGACATCGGACAGTGTAAGATATGACAAAATAATAATAATTTATAAATTATCAAGAGTTCATGAAGGAGGGGGGAGTGGGGGAAAAGGGAGAAAATGAAGAGGTGATATCAAGGGTTCAAGTAGAAAGCAAATATTTTCAGAATGATGATGGCAACAAATGTACAAATGTGCTTGACACAATGGTTGCATGTATGGATTGTGATAAGAATTGTATGAGGCGCCAATAAAATGATTCAAAAAAAGGAGAATAAAAAGAGCAAAGAAATGTCTTGCAGGGAGTGAACTTGTGCCCCATCTCCAGTGAGCTATTTATCTCCTTAGCACCTCCAAAGGAAGCCATCAACTTGCGACCTGATTGACAGGCTGAACTCCACCCCTTCATTCATAAGTCTCAAATTGACAACAGATTATGTAAGTGCCACACTTTGTTTTACATTAAAATCTCTTAAATCCCTTGTAAACACCAGACCAATTAAGCAAAGGTCTCTGAGATTGGACTCAAGTGTTAGGTTAAATCTTCTACATGAGTCCCTAAAGTTGAGAACCAATGCTCTACGGAAGCTCTCAACCCTTTCCTCCAAGGATTTTGCTCAAGTAGCTGAGGGAGTATGTGTAGACCACTAGATCTCTTTTCTGTCACTATTCCTCTCCCTAAAGCATTCCATCAAATACCATGCATGCAACTATTATTTATCTTTTACAGAGGTTCTTGATCTTGACTCTACTCTTTTTCCCTGTCTAAGGGCTTTATTAGGGAAGTTAGCAGATTGCACTACATGATCATAAACACTTAGGCCTCTCTCCAGTCCTTGTCCACTGGCCCTGCTTGTGCACTGTTGCAAAGCTCCTTTAGTGCTGTCAGTAAATATCCACAGGGCAGACGACTTTTCCTTAAGCCTCAGGCGGAAGGCACTCACCTTGAATTCCAGGAGTCAGGAACTAATGTATTCAATTATATGGGGAGATTCAAAGAAATCCTAAAAGTCCATTTGCATCTAAATTTAAATAAGTATCTCTGAGAAGGTAGTTATATGGTTTTTGCTCTTTTCAGGGCTCCTTAAGAGACTCCAACCAGAGACTTTGAAGTAAGATTTTAAAATAGGGGGCAAGGGACATAATGTACTTTATATTAATGTATTAGGCGACTGTACAAGTAGACTTCTCCAAATACACAGAATTCAAATGAACTATGTCTGTAAGAAGAGACGATGAAGAAGCTTGATATCAGAAGTGAAGTGAGGCCTGGGGCCAACTGTGCAACTGACCATCAATTGCTCATATGTAAGTTCAAGTTGAAGCTGAAGAAAATTAAAACAAGTCCACAAAAACCAAAATATGACCTTGAGTGAATCCCCTTGAATTTTGAGAGTATTTAAAGAACAGCTTTGATGTATTTAGCACTAACGACAGAAATCCTGATGAGCTGTGGGATGACATCATTTGCCTCTGTAATCTCTGCCACGTGGGCTGGAACGGAGAGCCATTCTATAAAGGAAAAGGGAGGAAGAATGCTATGGGATGAGTAAATTGAATAATGAATGCTCATAACTTTCAAGAATATTACATGATTGTTGAATTATTTCCTCTAAGTCTAATAACATTTGATGCTGTCTGAGACAGGTATTTTGAATACGGAACTCTGTCAAAATGTCTCCCTTGTATTCAGGCAAACAAGAAAGCTACGCAGGATTCCGTAAAGGTTGAATGATGACCCCAAACAGATCCATCCATGTTCTAATCCCCAGAACCTGTGACTGAGGCCTTATTTTGAAAGTTACTTGGAAACGTTGCAGAGTTAGTGGAGGATTCTGGGAGGAGAGCATCCTGAGCCCTGTGGCTAGGAGTTAAGTCCAATAGTAAAGGTACTTATAAGAAACGTAGAAGAGATCTTGAAAGAAGAATTATGAGCATGAGACTGAGGTTGAAATAAACACACACACAGCAAGGGAAAGTCAAAAGGCTGGCCCCTAGAACCCATAGAGGGAGTGCGGCCCTGCTGACATCTTGATTTCAGACTTCAGGCCTCTGTCACTGTGAGAGATGAGATTCCTTTTGTTTTCAGCTGCCAAGTTCATTTCAGTTTGTTACAGCAACAAAAAAGTAAACACTCATCTTCAGATTTGTAAAAGTGTCAACACTGAACTTGTACAAGCCTCCAGTGAACCAGCTAAGCTGAACTGGAAGAGAATATGAAAAGGGAATTAAGGTCCTTAGTAACTTCTTTCCAGAAGGGAGCCTCAAAGAACCCTAGTAGTGCAGGGATGACATGCTTGGCTGCTAACTGCAAGGTCAACAGTTGGAACCCACCCCCTTCTCCCTGGGGGAAAATATCACAGTTTGCTTCTATAAAATAAAAGCCTAGTGAGTTAGTTTATTGTGCCAACCTGGCTGATAAACACATGTGGGGTTAATTGAAGGGCGGAGGGATAAATGGCTCAGTGAGCCTCGCCTTTCAATTTCTCAGGTCTCTTGCTTTCTGATGGTCAGACCAGGGTGCAGCTGCCTTAGACAGTTCCCTGCTTCAGCTGGCAAGGCTCACTTCCTGCAAGATATCCCTGAGGAGAAGCCACATGGACCTACCCTGATGCAGCCCCGAGTGCTGAAGCAGCCGTGGGGAGACCCCTGCCAGAGCTAAGATGCTTACACTTTCACTAACTCAGCTTTCCTCTTGCAGTTGACATCATTGCATCTGTTTTGTGAGATGGAGGAGGACTTTGTGGTTTTGAACATATGGGTTAATGGGTTAATGTTGGACTTGTGGACTTGGGCAGCACAGGGTTGGGATGTTTTCTTGATGCACACTTAACCTTTATATAAAACTCTCTCTTATACATGTTTCTTTGGATATTTTTCTCTAAAGTACCCAGACTAACACACCTAGGAAACCCTATGGGGCTCTTCTCTTATGTCCTACAAGATCACTATGAGTCAGAATCGACTAAAAGGCCCACAGCAATGACTGCTCCTAGGGAACTGAGATGGATTTGGGTTTGTGGTCACCTAGGGAGCTGACACTAGGCAAAAACTGTGAAGCAGACATCATCTCCCTGATGAACAAGACCTTCCTGTACCTCACTAGGTGCATAGATAGAGACATATGATAAAACAACAGCCAAAAGTTGGAAACAACCCAAATGTCCATCAATAGATGACTGTAGTGTACACTAACAAATTATGGTGTACACATGCACTGGATTACTATTCAGCCAACAGAAGAAAGGAAATCTCGATAGGTGCTACAATATTGATGGAGCTGGAATACATTATGGTAAGTGAAGTCAGTCAATTGAAAACAGGACAAATGTTGTTTGACCTCACTTAAATCAAAACAATAAGAAAAGGCAATATATAGAAGCTAAAGTAGGGCCAGAGTGCTCCTTAAAGGCAAGGATGGTGAGACTTCATCTAACATACTTAGAACATGGAGTGTTCGGGAGTGACCAGTCCCTGGAGAAGGACAGCATGCTTACTAAAGTAAAAAGGCGTGGAAAAAGAGGAAGAGCCCCGAGGAGATGCGTTGACACAGTGGCCACAACAAGGAGCTCCAGCATAGGAACAATTGTGAGGATGGCACAGGACCGGGCGGTGTTTTGTTCTGTTGTGCATGGGATCACTATGGGCCAGACCAACTGCTGTGGTGACCCCTGTGTGACTCCTGACACAGCAAAGTTTTTTCATGGTTAACAAGGATGGGAAGGAGAAAGAAAGGAGGAGTTAAGAGTGATGGGGAAAAAACACATTAAGGGAACAGTTCCACAGCTACTTATTGCCGTTGATGTCAGGAAGTTTCACACCTGTAGAGAGTTGAATTGGTAAAAGTTGTGTGGTGGGTTTACAGCAAACAGGGCCCCAAAAAGCAGCTACTGAGGCTGCTTCTGGACAGCCCCAAATCCCACCGATTTGGTCCCTACCTTTGGAGTTTTAGGCTCATGATTTCACAAGACATCCAGTTAAATGGCCTAATAACATGTTTACCGCGTGTGTTCTACCTCCGGGATTATTGCATAGTGCCCGAGGTCTTAAAAACAGGCATGCCCGAACCATCCAAGGCAAGCTAATTGCCCAAAGCAACAGAGGAAGAAAGAGAGTCCGGAATAAAGGGAGCATGTGGAATATGTGACTAGTTACTTCTGTGAACAAACTGCCGCCTTGGCCATACAGCCAGAAGAACTGAATGGTGTCTGGTTACCATAGCTGAACAATTTAATCAAATATTTGATCACATGGGGTGGGGGAGTGGAGGGAAATAGAGAACAATTGTCAAATGCTCACAGACTCTGGACTCTCTGGAGGTGTAGGAGCTGGATGGCTCTCTGAAGCTATTGCTCTGAGATGATCTTTAAGTGCAATGTATATACCTTAAACTACAATCTATCCCCTGGAGTCTTTAAATAATAGTTTAGCTAAACTAGTAGAAAAAGTTTGCCTTGAGCAGTATGCTCTTTGAAGAACTATATTAACATGCATAGAATCAAAGTGACCACAGCAACTCGAAAGATTCGATAGGAACCTCAAGAAGCCGTAAGTTTAAGAGGAAAGTTAGTCAGGAAAAGAGAATGAGTATGGATGTCCAACTCAAATAGTGTCATCAATATCTCTAAAATGCACATATAGAAAGGGTTGAATTAGAGTCATTTGGCTGTAGATATTCATGACCACATCAAGATAATTTTTAAAAGAACAAATGCTTTTAGATATTTTGGCAAGTTGTCTAAAACTCATACCTATGTACCAAAAATAAATATTGTGTCCTTTGCAATATGCATCTTTTAGGTTGCTTAAAATAGACATGAAATAACAATTTGGGAAGTGATTTGAGAAACTACAGCCAAGACTCTTTAATCCTTATGATAGAAACCATTTTCACAAAAGATAAACTCTCGCATGGGTAATAAAGAGATTAATCAAGCTAAATAAAGCTTCTTTTTTTAAAGTCTCCGGGGGGAGAGAATCTGATTGACTGAAAGCTGACCATCTGCCCACGGGCCTTAGTCTTCAAGCTCAGTTTTCTCACCTGAAAAATGCTTGAATGTTGGTATTATGCTCAGCTGTCCCCGCTGAGCTTCCAGCTTAAGACAGCCAGAAAGAAAAGACTGGTGCTTACTCCTGAAACTCAATAGATGAAAACCAGACAAATCACCACCGCCTGGCCCGATGGTGTAGGAGATTGTCATGTCAGGGTTGGCTGGATACAAGGACAATACAAGGATGAGTCAAAAATATTGCCAGAAGGGCTCCAGCTTATGCATACAGGGGTTTATCCCAACACCAAGGATTTAATCATGTTTCAGCTGCAGACAAGTTCTTTCAGTAATATACTTGTCTGATTAGAGTTCCTTAAAAAAAAAAAAGGTTAATTTTGTGCTATGGGAAAAAAATTTCCGGTCAGGTCTAATATCAAACTTTTAACCAAGTTAAATATAGAGGTCTAAATAAAGGCATGTACATATGCAAATATATTTATATATGAGGATGGGAAAATATATCTATGTGCACATATTTATAGGTTTAGTATTAAGGTAGCAGAAGGACATTTGGCCTCCACTCAAGTACTCCCTCAATGCAAGAATACTTTCTCCTATTAAATTCGCATTCTATGATGCTCACCTTCCCGACACAACCGCTGAAGACAAAGCGGGTAAACAAGCAATGTGGTGATGAAAGCTGATGGTGCCCAGCTATCAAAAGATATTGTATCTGGGGTCTTAAAGGCTTGAAGGTAAACAAGTGGCCATCTAGCTCAGAAGCAACAAAGCCCACGTGGAAAAAGCACACCAAGCCTGTGCGATCAAAAGGTGTCAAAGGGATTAGGCATCAGGCATCATCAGAACAAAAAATCTTACCAGAGCGTGCAGAGTGGAGACCCAAAGCCCATTTGTAGGCCACTGGACATCCCCTTACAGAAGGGTTTCGGGGAGGAGACTAGCCAGTCAGGGTGCGATGTAGCAATGATGAAAAATACAACTTTCCTCTAGTTCCTAAATGCTTCTTCCCTCCCCACCCCACTATCATGATTCCAATGCTACCTTACAAATCTGGCTAGACCAGAGGACGTACACTGGGACAGATAGGAACTGGAAACACAGGGAATCCAGGACAGATGATCCCTTCAGGACTAGTGGTGTGAGTGATGATACCCGGAGGATGGAGGGAGGGTGGGTTGGAAAGGGAGAACCAATTACAAGGATCTACATGCGGCCTCCTCCCTGGAGGATGGACAACAGAAAAGTGGGTGAATGGAGGTGTCAGACAGGGCAAGATATGACAAAATATTAATTTATAAATTATCAAGGGTTTATAAGGGAGGGGAGAGTGGGGGGAGGGAAAAATGAGGAACTGATGCCAGAGGTTTAGGTGGAGAGCAAATGTTTTGAGAATGATGAGGGCAATGAATGTACAGATGTGCTTTACACAATTGAAGTATGTATGGATTGTGATAAGAGTTGTATGAGTTCCTAATTAAATGATTAACAAAACAAGCAAAATTAAAGCGGACAAGTTCCCAATCAGTGAAGCTTTGCAACAAGTTTATGAAAATGCTGTCCCATGGAAAACCACCATTTTTAGATGCCTCAAGCATTTTAAGGAAGATCAGGAAATCCTCAAAGCTAATTCAACGCAGAGTGGCCAGCTTTTTTAGGATCTTAAAGGTGCTATCTTAATACATTCTCTCAAAGGACATGCGACAATTACAGGGGGTTATTAGGAAGAAATTAAAAAAAAAAGCACACGTACTGGTGAGGAAAGGGGTAGAAAAACTGTGTCACGGAGCATTTTGCCTTCACAACACTACACCTGGTCCTTTTTGAGAAAGGTTGTGCTATGAGGATTCCCTGGGAAACCTTACCCCGCCCATTCCACCATCAGAGCTTGCCCCTTCAGACTTTCTTTTCTTCCCCAAACCCAAAAAAGATTTAAAACGATGTGATATACATCAAGAGCATGGAATTCCTCAGGGAAAGGTTGGAGAGATGGAAGCACCATCTTCAGAAGTGTCTGGACCTAGATGGAGAATACAGTGAGAAACAATAGCTTCACATTTCAATATTCTTTTTAAAGAATCATGTCTATGATATTTGTAGCAATACTTTTTAGTTACATTTGCATATGCAGCTGTCTTCCTTTTTTAAGTTCTGATTTATTTGTTATACAATCACTTAAAGCCAACTTATATGCGCCTAGCAGTTCAAAACCACCAGCAGCTCCTCAGGAGAAAAACTGGATTTCCTGCTCCAGGAAATAGGCACAGTCTCAGAAACCCACATGATGAGTCAGCACTGACTCGATGGCAGGAAGTTTGGTTGGGCTGTCACTGAGCGATGGCCAGAAACAGCAGGTAGAGAAGAAAAGAAAAGAGGGCCTGCAATTCTGACAGTGTGATTTCGAGCCTTTCTAAAGAAGACAAGTTTTCAAACTTCTCCAACAAATTTCATTTCCAAGGCTGCTGAGTTCTGTTCATGTTTCATACTCAGAGTGCCTTTTTGCTACATAAACCAGGCTGCAGGAGCCTCCGCTGCCCACTGAACCAGGGCCAGGGTCGGAGGGCATGAGAAGACCCTTGTCTAATCAGTTACTTCACAAGAGGGCTGGGAGTGGAGGTGGTGAAGGACTGGGGTAGGTGCTGACTGCGCCAAGTGATACTCTGGGGGAGGGGGGTGGGGGAAATGCTAACACTAAAAAGACTTGCTGTACAATTTATGCACAGTGTTTCAGCAGAAGTGTGTACTGAATATTAATGCATGCACAATACTTTATTTGAAGTATTCTAAATAAAGATAAGATCAGCATTAAACTTCCATAAATATTATTTTATTAAAATATCCACGTAATTAGTTTTAACCACAAAAACATTTTAAAAATCGTTTCATTGGCAATATACTTCACATATCATAAGAAGGGCTACCCAAAATAACCAGAATTTTTTTCAAAGCTATGTATTTAATTTTTTTATTAACAAGACAATCTTATCGCCTTCAAAGTACTCGCCATTACACTTCATACATCTATCAAATCCGCAATTCCATTCTTGGAAACATTTTGCAAACGTAACTGTTTGGATGGCTGACAGCACCTCCCCTCATTTTGTTCTTCATCTCTTTTACTTTGTCAAATATCTGTCCCTCTTCATTCACAGAAACAAAAAGAAGACTCACGGAATGAGGTCAGGTAAGTCAAGTGTGTGGGGCAAGAGAGGGAGGCTGATTTTTGCCAATAAATGGCACCGTGAGATGGCTGCTTGAGCAAGTGCATGGTCGTGGTGGCAAAATTAGTCCCCCATCTGCCACAAATCATGTCTTTTTTGTCCCACATGCGTATGCAATCTTTTCAGAACCTCTAAATAGAAATGA
The DNA here is from genome assembly GCF_050624435.1 of Tenrec ecaudatus. Lineage (NCBI taxonomy): Eukaryota > Metazoa > Chordata > Mammalia > Afrosoricida > Tenrecidae > Tenrec > Tenrec ecaudatus. The sequence goes on from NC_134540.1 coordinate 150,735,323, forward strand.
GATAGTTAAGGGTTATTTTGCCAACCTGGCCAATAAACATATGTGGGATTACTTGAAGGGCAGAGAGATAAATGGCTCAGTGAGCCTTGCCCTTTTTTGTCCTCTGGTCTCTTATTCTCTGATGGTCAGACCCGTGGGTGACTGCCTCAGCTAGCAAGGCTCTCTTCCTGAGAGCCATTCTTGAGGAGAAGCCACATGGACTTACGATGCAGCCCTGGGTGCTGGAGCAGCCATGTAGAGACCCCTGCCAGCGCTGAGATGCTTACACACTCCCTGATTTGGCTTTCCTCCTGCAGTCGGAAGGATTTGTGAGATTTCAGAGAACTTTGTAGATTGGTATTGAACATATGAGTTAATGTTGGCTATATGGGTTTGGACAGCAATGGGTTGGAATGCTTTCTTAATGTACACTTACCCTTTAAATAATATATATGTGTATATATGAGTTTCTGTGGATTTGTTTCTCCAGTCTACCCAGACTAACACAAGAAAGCTTGATTAACAGTCTGACCTGGTGGAATGAACGCCAAATGCACTAGCAGTCGACACTTTCATTTGGGCAGTTGACGGACATCCACAATGAGGTTTGTCATCAATCAACATTTCACCTTTTGTGAAATGAGAAAACCACTCATACATTTGAGTTTTTCCCACAGCGCAGTCCTTATAAGCTGTGTTCAATATCTCAAAGTTTCTCCAGCATTTTTCCTGAGCTGGAAGCAAAATTTCACAGCTGCACGCTATTCTCTTAAATTGGCCATCACAAAAAAAACGAGGTTCAAGCGATACTACTCATAGCAAAAAAAACCACTGTGACCAGAGAGAACTTTCCCAGGCAATGCCACTGGGTACACTAATGCACAATCGGACGCTATCCTACTGGGAAAAATGCATACTCTGATGAAAGCTCCACCCAGTGGAGCTTTTTTCCGTATTTTTTGGGGGGGACCCCACATAGCATTTAATTGTTCAGCCATATTCAGAAGAATTATCCAACCACTGCCACAACCAAAAACATTTTTTTTATAAGTCCAGTTTTCTGCTGCCTTCAAGCTGGTTCTGATTCATGGCGGCCTATGTGGCAGATTTGGCCAATGCATTTCTTGACTGCTGCTCCCATGAGCATTGATTGTAGATCTAAGCAATAGAACAAAACGCTGCCACGTTATGCATCATCCTCACAATTGATATGTTTGAGCTCACTGTTGCAGCTACTGTGTCCATCCATCTCCTCAAGGTTTTCTTCTCTTTCTCTGGCCTTGTATTTTACAAAGTATGCTGTGCTTTTGCAGGAGCTGGTCTCTCCTAATAACATGTCCAGAATACGTGAAAGGAAGTCTTCCCATCCCTGTTTCTAATGAGTGTTATGGCTTTACTTTCAAGACAAAGTTGTTCTTCTGGAAGCCCATGATTCTTTCCCTATTCCTTGCCAACACTATAGCCCAAATGCATATGAGGCAAATGGAAATATCATGGCTTGGGTCAGATAGATACATCTTGGTCCTCCAAGTGACATCCTTGCTCCTCAGTACTGGAAAGAGGTGTAGCAGATTTTCCACAATAAACAAAGTCATTTGACTTATTGACTGTTGCTTTCATGAATTTTGATTATGGATCCAAGCAAAACTAAATACATTTTTTTAGAATCCATACATTTATTATTATTTTTAAAATTATTTTATTGGGGGCTCTTACAGCTCTTTTAACATTCCACACATGAGTCATATCCAGAATATTTGTGTATATGTTGCCATCATCATTTTCTTTTCTTTTCTTTTTAAAAATTCATTGTATTGGGGACTCATGTGACTCTTATCACAATCCATACGTACATCAATTGTATAGAGCACATTTGTTACCCTCATTATTCTTAAAACATTTGCTCTCCACGTAAGCTCCTTGTTTCTCCCCCCTCCCTGCTCCCTCTCCCTCATGAGCCCTTGATAATTTATAAATTATTATTTTGCCATATCTCACACTGGCCGATGTCTCTCTTCACCCACTTTTCTGTTGTCTGTCCCGCAGGGAGGAGGCTATATGTAGATCCTTATAATCAGTTCCCCCTTTCTACTCACCTCCCCCCCCCCACCCTCTCAGTATTGCCACTCTCACCAATGGCCCTGAAGGGATCATCTGTCCTGGATTCCCTGTTTCTGGTTCCTATATGTACCAGTGTACATCCTCTGGTCTAGACAGATTTGTAAGTTAGAATTGGGGTCATGATAGTGGGGGGTTAGGAAGAGAGGAAGTATTTAGGAACTGGAGGAAAGTTGTATGTTTCATCGTTGTTGCCCTGCCCCTGACTGGCTCGTCTCCTCCTCGCGACCCTTCTGTAAGGGGATGTCCAGTTGGCTACAGATGGGCTTTGGGCCCCCACTCCGCTCTCCCCTCATTGACAATGATAGGATTTATTGTTCCTTGGCCATCATCATTTTCTCAACACTGTCTATTTGAACTCTTGGTCTCTGTTCTTCTTTTTTCCCTCCTTCCCCCTCCCACCCCGTGACCCATTGATAAATTATAAATTATTATTGTTTTCACATTTTACACCTACTGCTCTCTCCCTTCTCCCATGTTTCTGTTGTTCATCCCCGGGGCTGGTGGTGGTGGTGATGGTGGTGTTATGCTTTGCTCATTGAGATCAGTTCCCCCTTCCTCCCCTCCTCTTCCCTCCACCTTTTCCTTCCCCTCCTGGTATTGCTCCTCCCATTTCTGTTACTTCGGGGTTTATCTGACCAGGAATCCATGTGCCATGAGCTCTTATCTGTACCAGTGTACATGCTCTGGTCGAGTGAGAACTGTAAGGCATGACTGGGGTCATGATAGTGGGGAATGAGGCAGCCTCAAAGAACCAGAGAGACATTTTGTACGTCATCAGTGCTATACTGCACCCTGGTTGACTCACCCCTTCCTTGTGACCCTTCTGTCTGGGGATGTCCAATTGTCTACAGATGGGTTTTGGGTCTCTGCTCCAACTCTCCTCATTCTCAAAAATAGGTTTTTTTGTTTGAAAAACTAAGTTGTTGACAACTTCAATCTTTTCTCTTTTTATCATTATGTTGTCTACTGATCCCGTTGTGAGGATTTGGGTCTTCTTTAAATTGAATTGCAATCATCCTTCAACTGTTTGTCCTTTGTAACAAGCAAGATTGTATGATCTACATATGGAAGGTTATTAATAAGCCTTCCTCCAACTCTGGTTCTATATAGTCCAACTTCTCCGATTAGCACAGCATATAAAATGAATATGGTGAATGAATACAACCCTGACATAAACATGTCCTGATTTTAAGCCACAGAGTAATCTTTTCTTCTGTTCTGGTCACAGCCTCTTAATCCATGAACAGGTCCCCCATGAGCACAATGAAATGTTCTGGATTCCCAATTCTTTTCAATATGATCTATAGTTTTTTTTATATTCCACACAGTCAAGTGCATTTGTATAATCAATAAAATACATGTGTGTTCATTTGGATTGACTAGAGAAAAAAATTCATAGACACTCATATGTGTGTAAGATAGAACTTTCTATCAGAGAACAATTGTAGATTAAGGAAACATCCCAGCCCAGTCCAGATCAAGTCCATAAGTCTGATATTAGCCCATATGTCCAATATCAATCTATAAACTCCCCTACAGACTCAAGAAAATCAGGCAATGATGCCGAAAGCAGGAAGATCACAGGTCAGTGGGTGGTAAGTCTTGTGGATCCAGTGGCGGTGAAAGCAACTCAGCGCTGGCAGGGGTCTCCACGTGACTCCTCCAGCTCCAGGGCTTTAGTGTAACTCTATGTGTCTTGTCAGCAGGAGAGTGTCTGTGTTTCCCGCCCCCACAAGCTATTTATTTTTAGTACCTCCAAATGAGGTAATCAAGCTGCAACTTAATTGACAGGCTAACCTCCACCCCATCGCAAGTTGACAGATTATGTTACTGCCACAACAAGTAAAGTCCTTGTGTCTTGCTCACAAGTGGGGCTCCATCCAGACACTACTGTTGGCCTCCCTGCTGGTGTCACCTTTTAATAAACTTCTCTTTTTCTCTACAATTTAGTGTTTGTCATTTGGCAAATGCTACTCCAGGGTACAAGCCCTTATTAGAGGTTAAAAGCACTCATGTCATCTAAGAAATGCCATCTTCAAGCAAACAACAATGATGTCAAATTATTCTATGATTAAAGTTGACAGCAAACATCAAGATGTCCGTGTGGTCTGTTCCATGGGGGAGGGGAACACCATCAGTTATCTCCCTTAGTGACAGCACTGTGCCAAGTGTCAAAACACAGAACTCTGTCCAATCATACTGATCGTTGGTTTGTGAAAATAGGGTGCTATTCAAGGTAGATTAGGACCCTTAACTTAGATTTGATCATAAAGGGCAAGTCATGTTTTGGGTGCTTTGATTGGGAGGGAAAGGGTTTTGGGTTAATATTTTTCAGTGGCACTTTTGGTATACAGATGCAGGGGACAGTTTAGAGGAACTGTCGATAGCAGCGAACAGGAGATGAGCCACCGGTACAGTTAAGTACATACCCAGAAGCCTCAGAAACCTGTTCCAGCAAAAGCTCTAGAGGCTTTACCACTTGACAAAAGCTGGAACAAAGGTGAGCAGATCCTTCTGTGATAAAAGCCACTTGCCTGTCTTCGCTGCATGGGAGAAAGAAGCTAGGTCCTAGGCAGGCTTTTACCTGCAGGGCGGGTTTACGGTAATTTGATGTTCTCAGAAACTGTTGTTCAAAAACATGACACCTAGTTTCAACTTCAGAATGTTTTTATCATGTCTGCTTTTGTGCAGCTAAGCTGAGAGATTCGGGCTGTCACAGACTGAGCAGGAAAGGAGCCCATTTGCATGCTACTAGGTTGTAAGGGCCCTTTGATTGTTGGCGAGGTCTGATAAGGCTGTCAAGCGCCCTGCCACACAGCCCGGCCCCTGAGACGCACCAGCTCTCCCACTCTGTGCAGTTGACAGCGAATGATTTAGAGTCAACCCAGGATCAAAGTGTTGGGAATATCTCAAGCAAAATGTTAGAAGCACAAAGCAGCCCGCGACTTCACAAGAGGACCGCGCTGAAAAGGAACATGCCTAGAAAGAAAGACAGCGATCTTGAATCTATGACACGTTACAAGGTTCAGAATGGTAAATTGCCTAAAATGAAAGAAAACTGTGCAGTTCAAGACTAAGAGGTTTTTTTCAGTGGCAGGAAAAGCTGAAATGTGTATGCTTGTTTTGATGGAAGATAAAGGGAATGATAGAAATTGCTTGGCTTGTGACTTGGGTTGTGAAACATTTGTGTGTTTGGGGCTGATTGCTTGCTTATATAAGGAGGTCTAATGCCTGGACAAGTTGGTGGTTCCAGCCCACTATCCACGTCACAGGAGCAAGATGAGGCTCTCTCCTGCAGTAAAGATTTACAAATTTAGAATTCCTACAAAGCAATTCTGTCTCCAAGCTTGCTATGCATTGCAACAACTGGATGACTCTGCTCTGCTCTCATTGCTACTGAGTAGATTTCAACTCATCGAAACCCAATAGGTATGGTAGAGCTGTCCTTGTGGGGTAGGAGTAGAAAATCTCCTCTTTCTCCTTCAGAGCAGCGGGTGGTTTTGAACTGCTGACCTTTCAGTTAGCAGCCCAACTCATAACCCACTAGGCCATCAGGGCTCCTTGTCAAGGCACTGTTCCTCCTCATCCAGTGGATGACAGTGAGGTGCAATGTCGTCACATGAAGCACACGTGCTTTCCAGATGCCCGTGATTCCTTGCTATGAAGGATTTTGGAAATACAAATATTCCTTAGGAAGAAAAGAGCACATCAGCAGCCACAAGCAAGATGGTTATTTGCAGATGTAAATAACATATTGGGAACAATGAAACTTTAAGCAGACATGGAAATATTAATTATAACTTTGCTGCTTTGGAAATGCAATCTTCAGCAGGGCGGGCCATATCATAGGAGAACATGAATGATTCCCCTGGAGAGGAGACAGTGTCTTCTTGCAGCAGTCTCTTTTGAATATGGTCGTCAATTTCTCCATTTCACCCCTTTTTCTACCCACAGTCTTCAGGAACAGCTGCCCCCACTAAGTCTGAAAGCCCCTTCCCGAGACCACCACAGAAACAAAGCTTGGATGGAGCCAGTTGGAAGTGTGAGTTCCACGTTTCTTAAAGAAAATGCAGAATTAGCAAGCAAATAACCTGTCCTTGTGTATATTTCCAAGGATCCCGGTGGCACTATGGCATAAGGGTTAGACTGGTAAGAGTGTTCTTGTTAGACTAGTAACAGCAAGGTTAATGGTTCAAACTAACCGGCTTCTCCAAAGCAAAAAGAGGACACCGTTTGATCCTGTAAAGATTTACAGCCTAAGCAACTCTTTCTCGGGTCACTATAAGCATGAATTGGCTTGATGGCAATGGGTTTGATTGGGTTTCAATGTGTCTTCCCACCACCCATTTGTCAGTTTGCCTAACTGAGGTAGTTTCTGTATATTTACAATGCCAGTGCTAGAAGCTACACCATTGGTATTTCAGATACTAACAAGGTCACCCATGATGGATGGTTTCCACAGATCTTCCAGATTAGGACAGACTAGGAAGAAAGACCTGGCAATCTGCTTCTGAAAATCAGCCAATGAAAATCCCACGGATCATAACAGAGTATTGCCTGATAGAGTGGTGGAAGATAAAGCCCTGAGGTTGGAAGTCAACAATGGACTCCAGCATGCCCAGAGATCAAAAAGACAGTGTGGTGACTAGACAGTGTGCTTCCCTTGTGTTGTATGTACGTGGGTGTCCGGGAGTAAGAGCTGACGTGAAACATCTAACAGCAACCAACACCATCTATTTATTAGAAGAGGAAGTTTCATAAAAATGAGATGGAAAACATGGCCCCTTTATCTTTTGAGACTCCCTTTTTAATACACCTGATAATATAAGTCCATCATGAGCATGGATAGCATTAGCCAATGGTGTCATCATCCAAACCATTCATTTTGCAACCTGAGTTTTTCATCGCAAAGAGCATTTTCTGACACTGCTCACACCCAGAGAGCTCATACCTCCTCTGAGCAAATTGATGCATTATTTGTTGTTAAAACTTTCTGAAACTCAGCCAGCTTCACCATAACAGTGTTCAGTGGACAAAATAGATTCCTATTCAGCTGCAGTGAGATTATACAAGAGGAAACCGCCAACCAATCAAGCCAGATTCCTAAGTGAACATGGAATGAGAGCGGTAAGTCATTGCTGCTACCACATGGATCTTGACTGGAAGGAGGGAATGCCAGGAAGATGTAACCTGTGTTTCAACAACTAAGCAAGGACTTTCGGCTGTATGGCTCACAAGTAACTGTGGATTGCCTTGAGTAGAATGGGAATTCCAGACTACCTAATTGTGCTCATGTGGAACCTGTACAGAGACTAAGAGGCAGTTGTTCACACAGAACATGCAGTTTAAGGTATGGAAAAGTAGGTGTCTATTGACCGTGCTTATTCAGCCTGTACACTGGACAAATAAGCAGAGAAGCTGGTATATATAAAGAAATCTGTAGCATCAGGATTAGAAGACGCATTAACAACCTGCACACAACTTATTCGTCAAAAGTAAAGAGGATCTTTACAGATGAGGATCAAAGACTACAGCCTAAGTATGGCTTGAACTTCAACATAAAGCAAACAAACAAAACAAAAACAACCTCTAATAACTGGGCCGATAAGTCACATCATGATTAAAAAAAAAAAAAAAGAAAAGAGGGAAGTTGTCAAGAATCTCATTTCACTTAGCTCCACCTCCACTGCTCATGGGTGCCGCAATCTGGAAGTCACATGGGGCATTGCCTTGGACAGACCCTCTGCAGAGATCTCTGCAAAGACCGGTCAATCACCCCATCTGTATGTGAAAGCTGCACAGGGAATAAGGACGGTCAAGGAAAAGTTAATCCTTTGAATTTTGGTATTGACCGTCAGAAGAAGAATCAACAAATCAGTCTTGCAGAAAGTGCAGCTCCTTAGAAGTCAAGTGGGATGGTGGGACCCGCTCTCACAAGCTTTGAACGTGCTATCAGGCAGGCCAATCCCTGGGGAAGGACATCATGCTTGGTAATGTAGAAGGTCAATGAAACAAGGAAGACGCCCAATGAAGTGGATTGACACAACGGTTGCATTAATGGCCTAAAACATCTCATTCACTGCCATCCAGTCAATGCCGACTCATAGCAACCCTCTCTAGGACAGGGTAGAACTGCCCCTGTGAGTTTCTGGAGGGTGGGTGGTTATGAACTGTGTATAACCATTACGCTACCAGGGCTCTGTGGGCTCAAACAGGACCGACTACCAGGACTGCCGGTGTTTCTTTCTCATGTACATGGGGTTGCTATGAAGAGGAGCTGACGTGACAATGACCCCTAAGATGACCACCATCCCCATACCCTCTGTCTAAGAGTGAAGGACATCTACTTGCCCAGCATCCTGAACTGTTCCCTCAACTGTTTGTGGCTTGTATAACAGTTAACATTTCTAAGAGCCTTAATTTCGTCCCTGCCTTGCCACCACAGAAAACTGTTTCATTCTAATAAATGCTTTATCTATTCTGATTCCTGAATGCACAGCCAGCATTTCTGCCTTCATTTTTTTGTTTTTGTGTTTTCTCTGACCCTAGTAATAAGCCATGGTAGTGGAACAGAGCTGTAAGAATTTCAGCAGGTTGTGCAGTTTTCCAGTAAAACACCAGAGGGCAGGTTTTGCTTTATTGTAAGCCTAACTCCACTCTGCTGGTGATCAAGACGGTCGTTGTGCTAATTGCACAATCAACAAGACTCCATAAACTTACAGAATGAGTGAGTAATCAGGTTCTGTAACTGTCAGTGAAATTTTTATTATTTTAATGAAGAAGAATAAGCATGAGCCTTTTCCCCTGACATTACTCACGACGCAGAACAATTATCCTAGGACAGTTTGACTGGTGTTTATCAACTGTCAGAGGAACAAAGGATGACTTGAAAAGTTTCCAATTCAGTCATTGCACAGCTAAGACGTTGGACTGAAGTGGATGTGGCAAATGACCAAAGAGATATCGTCTAGGTTTCAAATACAGAGAACCTACAGGTCTCACCTAAGAGTCTTATCTTTTTCAGGATCTGTGGTGTTTTCTTTTCATTCACCAGGTCCTTTCTTCAATTTTTCATATTTTTGGAGTATCTAGGAAGGACAAAATAAATCCTAGTGCTGCTGCTGATTAAGCATTGGACCGCTAACTGAAAGGCCAGCAGTTCAAAACCACCAGCTGCTCTGAGGGAGAAAGATATGTGCGTGTAAAGACTGAAGACTATGGAACCCTCGTGTAGGGTGACTGAGTTAGAACTGACTGGTTGGAGTAGGTTGTGTTTTTGTTCTGTTTGTGAGAATAAGCAATGCACTGTAGAGAGAGGCAAGCCCGGCCTTGGGTTTTGCCACTGCATTAAAAAGAATTGTTACCTCCCACAAGGAGGTGACTTGATTCTTTGTTCTAGCACTCTATCCATCTGTATCAATGAACCACAAATAGTTTCTGAGTACTTGTGTAAGGTGCTTTGATAATGAAAACGGAGTTATTGAGAGTATGCAACTTGGCTTCTGGAAGTTTCCTAAAGATACAGTAAGCAAGTGCCACCGAGCAATGACTTCATTAGCTCTAATTTCCTTTCTCTTGTGGGGCCCTTCCACAGCTTGGCTGACCTTGAAAGCGTGCCTGGAGGATCACTAAGTTAGCTGCTGCAAACACTCCCCTCCCTGAACAGTGACTCAGACTAGCCATCCTCATCTTGGATCCATAGTTCGACTGAGAGGACTCACCTGGGACAAGGCATCTCATTTTCCTAGCTGAACAACAGAGTGAGAACATTGACGTAGCTATTGCATAATATAAGGAGTCCTGGTGGTGCAGAGTTTAAGCACTCTCTTGCTAACCAGAAGGTCAACACTCACAGCTCAATTTATTGGTCCAATTGTGAGATTTTGGGTCTTCTTCACATGGACTTGTGATCCACACTGAAGGCTGCCTTCCTTGACCGTCATCAGCAAGGACCTCAAGTTCTCCTCACTTTCAGCAGGCAAGATTGCATATCCCAAGTTGTTAATAAACCTTCATGCAATCCTGATGCCCCATTCTTCATATAATCCTGCTTCTCGGATTACCTGCTCAGCATAGAGATTCAATACTGGTCTGGTGAGAAAATACAACCCTGGAGCACATTTTTTTCCTGATTTTTAACTACACAATTTTCCCTTGTTTTGTTCTCCTCACCACTGCCTCTCGATCCATGTGTAGGTTCCGCAGAAGCACAATGAAGTATTCTGGAACTCCCATTCTTCTCAAGATCATCCATTGTTTGTCATGATGTACACAGTTGAATGCCTTGGCATAGTCAATAAAATACAAGGAAACATCTTTCTGGCATGCTCTGCTTTCTGTCAAGATCCAACTTACTTCAGCAGTGATAGCCCTTGTTTGACATCCTCTTCTGAACCTGTCAATGTACCGATGAAACTCTTCTAAGATAATTCCCAGGAAAGTTTTACTTGCATTGGTATCAATGATAGCGTTCTATAATTTTAGTATTCTGTTGGGTCACCTTTCTTTAAAATGGGTACAAATATGGATCTCTTTCAGTCAGTTGGCCAAGTAGCTGTCTTCCAAAGTGTTGGAAGTATGTGCTTCATCATATGAGCATGAAGGTTGAAGTCCAAGCTGCAATAAAAGCATTAGGCAAAAATAAGGCTACCATCCCATCAATTCCTGGAGCCTTATTTTGGGGCTAATGCTCTTATTGCAGCTTGGACTTCTACCTTCTTACTCATATGTTCATATGCTTCCTCCTGAAATGAGAAGTGATGACGCTCTTTGTGGTACACGGGCTTTTTGGTACTCTTTCAACCTTCTTTTGCTGCTCTCTGCTTCATTCAGTATTTGCCCATAAAGCCTTACAATATTGCAATTCAAGGTTTGAGGTGTTTCTTGAGTCCCTTCAGTTTTAGGCAGGCAGGCGAGCACTCAGCGGGCCAACGTATCCGACACTAACCTGTGCTTACTCACTCCATCACCTGACACTGGCCAGAGCAGTTAGTTGCTTTGTTGAATTTTTCACAATAGTTCATCTGTGGAAAGTGATACCCCCGCTTCTGTCATTGATTTGCATTTAACTTAAGGAATCTATCAGGCACAATTATATTTTCATTTTACTCTATGTCTCTTTTTGTTTAAAACCAGAAAGTAAAGGCCTGTTACTCAATAAGCCAGTGGTTCTCACCCTTCCTAATGCTGTGATCATGTTGTGGTGATCCCCCAACCATAAAATTGTTTTCGTTGGTACTTCGTAACTGTAATTTTGCTAGTTATGAATGGGGCGACCCCTGTGAAAGGGTCGTTCGACCCGCAAATGGGTGGTGACCCACAGGTTGAGAACCGCTGCCATAAGCTCTGAAGTCAGAGCACAAACCTTCCAGGATGGAGCATGTTGAGGAAACATTGTGATATTTTTCAATGAAAAGTGTTCATGTCTGTGGTGGAGATACATGCATCTGTCTGAGGCTCAAAAGGTCCAAGCTGAGCTTCACCCCATGAAGAGCTCTAGACTACTCTAAGGTAAACCAGTGGTTCCATAAGACCACTCAGATTCAAGTTCACTTCACACTTGACTGAGTCCATTTTTCTGGGGTTGCCATCGGGAGCAGCCTGCCCTTGGGGGGGTAACACTGGGTCTCTGTGACTCTTGCAGCCATATGTAGAAGGAAGCTGCAAAGGCCTGCTCTTGACATCCTTTCTTTGGGTCAAAGGGGTAAGCACTCAGCTGTTAACCGAAAGATCTGTGGTTCCAACCCACACCCTGGCTCCGTGAGAGAAACTGGTGACCTGCTTCTGGATAAATGACAGCCAGGAAAACTCCACTGGGCAACTCCACTTTGTCACACAGGGTCTCTGTGAGTCAAAATTGTACGTAACAACAACAACAATCCAAAGGAGAGGCGCTAAATAAGCTTATAGAGAAGCCACCTTCTAGCGCTTCTGCCTCATTCCTGATGTTCAGGAACCAGATATTTCCCTTGAAATTTCACCTTCTCCAAAATGCAAACCATCTTGGTAAGTATGAATAAACATCTTAGCCAAGATGGCTTCACTCTTATTTCTCACGAGCTGATTTCTTAGCAACACACCACCATTTAATTATGAATGACTAGATGTCTTATGAGTGGTGAGATTTAATTAACACTCAAAAGTCACTGTCAGTACAGTGTGACTTGGAGTCAATTAATATGGCCCTTCTAGCCATAACTCCTTATGTGATGTATTACAATTCTAGACTCTACCCTGTGGCTATGATCCTATTTTGGAGAGCATTCCCTGCTATACTAATGGACCAGATTAAGGTGTGATGGAGATCTGACATTAGTATAGGGGAGGAGTCCTGGTGATGCAGTGGCTATGAGTTGGGCTGCCATCTGCATGGTCAGTGGTTTGAAACCACCAGTACCTCCTCTGGAGAAAGACTGGGCTTTCTACTACCATGTACAGTGACAGTCTCAGAAACTCACCGGGGTAGTTCTACCCTGTCCTATAGGGTGGCTATGAGTTGACATTGACTCAACGGTAATGAGTTTGGTTTTTTGATTTGGTGCCAGGTATGAACCAAGTCACACTCTCTTCCTTGGGGACAGCTTTAGACTCTGCCTTAGTTGAGATACTATCTTTCATTTTAATTGGCTGGGGTATAGATATTCATACTGCTGTACAGTTTTAACACACATCATATCAGTTGGAAAGCCATACCGTTAATTTCTGACTAAGCTTTGGTAGAAGCATGAAGACCTGCTGTGACCTTTGGACCCTTTTGGCTTATGACTGCATTTCAGGAGCCTCTGCCTGGCCATGGGCTTATTTGGGACTGAACAGCATCCGCCACCATGTGAGACATTTCCTCAAAGTTTCATGAGTTTCTGTGGGCTTTTGCAGTGAATCGAACAACCCGTGGATGTGAAGGAAGACCCTGAAGGGAGGAGTGGGGGAAATGGAATAGTATAGCATCTTGGAAAAGTTGGACATTTGGGACATACTTAATCTCCAACTCCTTGAGACTAGTCTGTTACGAATTTTTCTAAAAGAAGTTATTATGACATGTGACAATGTTAGTGAATCTACAATCAATTCTTACAAACAGCCAAACACATTCTATGTGAATAATTTTTCATATAAGGCTGTGGAAATTACATAATCTGGTTTCAATGTAAGGATGAAGAGTGTGAGGGTGGCGTCTACCCTGTCAATCAGGATATAACCAATGAGGCCTCTGTGTGGGTATGGATTTCTCCTGGGGATTCTGGGAACTCCTGTAATTCCTCCTTGGAGGTGGGAGACACTCAATCTCACTCAGTCCCTGTGAGACATCCTAGTTGACAAGCCACATGGAGAGAGGTTGATGGCATCCAGAGTTTCAGCGCTGGAGAAGTCATGTGGAGACCCCTGCCAGAGCCGAGACTTTACAATGCCACTGGATCCACAAGATTTCTCACCCACTGGCCTGTGAGCTTCCTGAATTCGGCATCATTGCATGTGTTTCATGAGTCTGAAGAGCAATGTTTAGATTGGTATCGGACATATGGGCTGATATTGGACTTATGGATTTGATCTGGACTGGGCTAGGATGTTTTCTCAATATCCAATTGCTCTTGTATATAAAGATCTTTCTTATACACATATGAGTGTCTATGAATTGGTTTCTCTAGTCTACCCAGACTAATGCAGAGGTTATCTAGTTGAAGAATTGGTCCAGAATTGCCTAATGGGAATCTAATCAACTTGGCTCATACCCTGAGTGAGAGCCTCAACCACCTGCCAGTCAGTCTTTCTCGGAAAGAATGACTCTAATAGGTCTCTGGATGTTGCAAAGGTTGGTTCTCAACTACTAACCTGAAAGTTGGTGGTAGAACCCACCCAAGGGAGTGGGTTCCATCTGCTTCCATAAAGATGAGTCAAAAATATATGGAGCAATATTGGGGAACACAATTATGGAACAAAGTGCACCACCATGAGTCAGAATCAACTGGCTACAACAGGATTGATTTCTTTTAAAATATATACTTGTCAATGGGTTCAAAATCATTTATTAGTTAACTAGAAATTAGAATTTCATCTCCTTGCCTATTTATTATTGTAGGCCCAAGTTTTCTCTAGCTGTTGAACCTTGTGATGAAACTTCTATTAAAAACTACAGACCTTCAACAAATTCTGTAAAATCTAATTGACACAAGAAAACAGAATTGAGCATTTATTCATTCATTCTATACCAACCATCTTACCATAAGCCTTTTAATTCACTGAAGCCATTTTAAAACCAGAGAGAAAGAGAAAACTTTACAAACAGAAGCCCCAGACAGACGCACAGGAAGGGCACCTAAAGATTACATGTTCTTAGCTGAAAAGAATCTTTGAGCTAGTGTCTGCCAACCCTACCCCCACCCCCACCCCCAACACTTCCCCTTTCCTAATTTCGACTAAGAGACACTGAACCGCAATCCTACTGAGGTCTCAAAGTACATGGAACTGCAAGTGTAAATGAATTTAATGTCTGGTGTTCTCAAAACACAGAGGCTTAGCCCAATGAGGAAGTATTATCATATATCATGCATTGTCATCACTGTTTTTATTTCATGCTAGAAATAGCCCCATACACTCTAGCTAGAGCTTCATAAACAAACCACCCAGAAACAATCACTAAGAAGCTTCTGTCATTGAAATCCTCATAATCGAAGGAGCCAAGCCAGAGACACGCAAGAGAAGGAAGAATCATGAGATGTGGTTTGCTCAGAACTATGCAAAACCATGAGCCCCTAGGCTTCTTCTGGGCGTCTCCTGTTGCTTTATGGCGTCTCCAGTAGGGGTGCATATCCTTCTGCAAGTCTTCTACGCTGAAGAATAAACAGCAGCACAAAGACACCAGCCAATGCCGCCAGCATGCCTATAACCACCAAGAAGACTGTGGCTGAACCTGGAGTTCCTTCTGTTTCCTGAACTGAAATTAAAGCCGAAGAGAAGAGTCTCGTATCAGAATTGTCATCAGCTGAAGGCTCTCAGGAGAGGAGAGAATAACCCAATTTGCTTTTCACGTGTATTTTTGTCACTAAAGCCTAACTACTCTTGCTAGAGGAAAATTCCTCTTCCCCTTCCTTGCTGCCTATTTATCATTCCTATAATTGTTTTTCTTGAGGAGGATGAAGCCGGCAGTCCATTATTTAAATACAGCTTATTGCATTAATTTTTTTCTTACAATACTTAATCCAGAATAAACCCTTCGAGGAAGCACCTAACTACTTTTGTGAGGTAAAAATGCATGCTCAAATGGTGTCTGTGGGAACTGCAAGTGATACACCCCCGAGATGAAGACATTCTGTCATTATCCCTATCTTTGTTCCAGGGTGAGACATAGAAGAAGAGATTGGCTGTCATGACAGAAGGCCCCCAGTAGCAGGGGCAGGTGACATTGGTACCCCATTTAAATGGTGGTGAATTAAATCCCACTTTTCCATATTAATGCCCTTTTATTGTGTCTTTAAGTGCTTTCTTTTCTTAAGTGAGACTGTAAGAATCCCATTCGCTGAACTGCTGTAAGTTGTGTATCTGCACGCATCGAAGTGTGGCTTCTTCCCCTCCCACAGAGGGTCCCGCCATCCCGGGGGTATCTGCCAAAAAGATTTTAATTTGTTCCCTCTTGCGACCAACTGGCAGCACAGAATGATGCTAACCCCGTCTTCTTAAGCACACATTTCTAGTCTGCTCTTTCTTTGTCCGGGAACCAAAAAATGGTTGCCTTTTGTTATTGTCTAAACTCCTCTGCCTGGCTTTTAAGGCCCTCCATAACCAATATAGATCCAACTGTAATTCACATCAATCACTACAAATAGGCTTGCTCCTCCCAGGCTTCTGAATAAATCACGTGTGCCTTTCTTCTTCCTTCTGAAAGGATCTCTTCAGCCCTGCTCCACATCCTTCCTCTATCTAAATACTCCCTTCATTTACCACCACCCCTACCCCAAAACCCCAGCCCCCACCTACCCAAAATCCAGTGATCTCTTTGAATCAAGATTCCCCTTCTTCAAGTCATCTTTCCCAAACGCCTCATTCCTTACTCTGGCTTGCCTTCAGAATTCTAACTTCTCACACAAGATTGTCGATGTCTTTGTCAAATCAATAATGAATGGAAATGTGTATCTTTCAGTGATAGTACACATTCTGGGCATATTTGAGCCCACAGTAGAGATCTGTTCATTAATGGATGGTGGAGGACAGGGAAGCATGGTCAGGGTGCACATCCTTTATATATAATGTAATTTGATAATATGACTGTTATTATAGTTAATATTTTGAAGATCATATGAGAGGGGGCGCTTAGAGAGAGAGAGAGACATTTAATAGGCATGTTTTCAACTGCCCAGAGAAAGGAAGTTTCAGGTCAGTGAAGAGAGCAAATACAGTAGATGCCTGAGGGAAGGGAAAGCTGGGGACAGAAAGCAGAACCAGAATGACTTTGGAGAAAGTCCTTCAGAAATGGCCTTGATGAATTGTAGACTGAGACTAAAGTAAGATAAAATAGGCAAATGGGGAAAACCAACATCAGTAGCTTGGCTGTGTGTTGTTTGCCCCTTGCCACATTATTTTTTTAAGGTGTTATATTTTCCCTTGCTCAAGTTGTCCTGAGACACTTGCGTGTCATGATGTTGAGCCACTTGGGGACATGAGCGAAAGAAGAATGGATACCTCTGCATCCACTTAAGGTCTATAGGTGGCACAACTGGTCTATGCACCCCAAGTACCTGAAAGTGGCCATTGGAACGCATCCAGCAATACCTCACAAGAAACCCTGCACTATTTCCATGAAGATTCAGAAATAAAAGCCCATCTGTTACCATGGAGTTGGCTCCAACTCCCAGCGATGTCGAGCATTGGAGCACTGAGCTGAGCTCCATACGGTTTCTTGGTGATCATTGTTAGGGATGCAGATCTCCGGGCTGCTCCTCCATGGCCCCGTTGAGTGAGTTCGAAGCACCGCCTTTCAAGAAGTCACTCAGCACAAACTGCGTGCACCATGATGACTATTGCAGCTAGGTGCATGAATCAGTTCTGACTCACAGTGACCCTACACACAACAGAGTGAAACGCCGCCCAGGCCTGCTCCATCCTCACAACTGTTCTTACAGTTAGGCCCGTGTTAGATCAGTTCATGGGTTGTCAATCCATTTCATCATGGACCTTCCCCTTTTTCGCTGTCCCTCTATGTTATCAAGCACGATGTCCTTCTCCAGGGACTGGTCTTCTCTCTCTCTCTCTCTCTCTCTCTCTCTCTCTCTCTCTCGCTCTCGCTCTCGCTCTCGCTCTCGCTCTCGCTCTCGCTCTCGCTCTCGCTCTCTCTCAATTAAAAGGTAATTTTATTGGGGGCTCTTACATATCTTAAAACAATCCATACATCAATTGTATCAAGCATATTTGTACATATGTTGTCATAATTATTTTCTAAACATTTACTTTCTATTTAAGCCCTTGGTATCAGCTCCCCTTTTTAGCCTCCCTCTGCCCCTCCCCCTGATGTCTTGATAAATTATAAATTATTATTATTTTCATATCTTACGCTGACCACTGTTCTCCCTTCCCTGACAGTTTCTGTTGTTCATCACCCCTGGAGGGGCAGGTGTTACGTGTCGATCATTGCAATCAGTTCCCCCCTTCCTCCCCTCTTCTCTTTATCTTCCCCCTACCCTCCTGGTATCGCTACTCCCATTCATGTCCCTGGATTCCATGTGTCATGAACATTTATCTGCTATCTGTACCTGTGCACATGTTCTGGTCTAACCCATAGTGAAAGGCAGGACTTGGGTCATGATAGTGGGGGGTAGGAAGCCTCAAGGAACCAGAGGAATATTGTCTGGTTCATCGGTGCTATAATGCGCCCTGGTTGACTCATCCCCTTCTGTGAAGGGATGCCCCATTGTTTACAGATAGGTTTGCAGTCTGTTATGAACCCCATTGTTCTCAACAATATGGTTTTTTGTTTGTTTGTGGTCTTCTGATGCCTATTACTCGATCCCATCGACACCTCATAATTGCACAGTCTGATGTGCTTCTTCCATGTGGGCTTGTTGCTTCCTTGCCAGATGGCTGCTTGTTTAACTTCAAACCTTTAAAACCCCAGATTCTATATCTTTTGATAGCCAGGCACCATCTGCTTTCTTCGCCACATTTGCTTATGCACCCATTTTGTCTTCAGTGATATTGCTGGGAGGGTGAGCATCACAGAATGCCAGGTTTTTAGAATAAAGTGTTCTTTGTTGAGGTAGGGCTTGAGCAGAGACCCAAAGTCTGTCTATTACCTCAGTGTATTGCCATATAAATATATGTACATAGGTCAATGCCTCTATTTTTTATGAATGGATTTACAAATGTACACACTTATGTTTATACCTCTATCCATAGCTTTGCATCCTAGATCTTTCCTCTGTTTCTTTTTACCTTCCTCCTACCCCCCATCATGCTTGCCCTTGCTTCCATGGCAGTGCTCATGGATCCAAGCAAGATAAATCCTTGAGAACTTCAATTAACTCTGCAGCATTGGGCTTGATTCATATCCACTAATCATAATGGCCTACCGTATTTTGAACCAGGTGGTAAAGGCTAACAAAAACTCTAAATTAACATGCAACAACAAAGACTAGCTATAAAAGACCTATGTAGTCCAATCTCTTGGCAGGCGAAGTTCAACCTCATTATAAACACAACAGTGAGGAAGGAGTTTGCTGGCCCATTGGAAGGAAACACTGGTCTGGTTCCACAATAATGTTGGAGTGTAGCACAAACCAACACCAGCAGCCTGGCTGCATTTAAAATTTTGATAGTTTATCCCTTATGTTTGTTGTTGTTGTTTTGGGCTGACAATTATTTGGCACTATTTTTGCATGATTACTTGAGTTGATGACTGTGTTTTCTGGCATCCACTTACAATTTTGTCCTGCAGGCACAAGATGCGGCCCTTGTCACAGGTCTCCCTTCCAGTCACTGCTCTTGTCAGCTGCTGCATAGCTGCTCTGGACTCATGGCGGCCCCATGAGAGTATAGATAGCTCTCTTGGATTTTCCTGATTGTATCCTTCTCAGAAGTTTGCCAGACCTTTCTTCTGTGGGACCATTGGGTGGGTTCCAACTGCCAACCTCTAAGTTGTAGTCAATGACAAACTGCACGCACTACTCAGGCCCCCTTGCCTTCAAATAATCATCTCTGTACTCTGATGGTCCCTGTCTCTATGTGCCATGCTCACTATTTTGATTTTTCCCACTCTGGCTTGAGGAGTTTTATAATGAATCCAGTTGATCCTGAATCATCAACTCTGGTGTAAAAGAAGACGCTCCCTCCATGGGAAAAGGTCTCTAAATAACTTCTGTTTTCTGAAACAACAGCAGACTACCAGCCCCTGACAGTTGTTTAATAGGTAGTTTAAGAAGTCGTTTTTTGCCATATACATATATTCTTTTAAAAGGACACTAAACTTAACTAGCTGTGACTGTGTTCAATGAAGGTCCATGGCTTATATGCAAAAAAGAAACTGAAGGAAGGGAGTGAGGAAAAGAAAGAGACAGAGAGAAGAGAAGGGGGCAGGGAGAGAGGGCACACAGTGAAGGAAGGAAGGAAGGAAGGAAGGAAGGAAGGAAGGAAGGAAGGAAGGAAGGAAGGAAGAAGAAAGAGTTGGTGGGAAGGAGAGAGAGAGAAGAAGGAAGTGAGCTCCTGGAGAAAATACATGAATCACCCTGCTGAGAAACGATATTAGTTACCTGTCAGGTCAATGGCGTAGGTGTAGCCCAATTGGTCTGCAGTTAGAAAGAGTTCTTCATTAGTTACCGGTGGGAAGAAAGGCACCATATTAAACATCCGATTATGACCAATGGGTGCCAGCTCCTGAGGCCAGACTTCAACAGAAGGCTTAAACCTTTTCATCCACTCATCAAAAATAGCATCAGTAAAAGAATGAAGGACCTACAAGAGAGTTGAGCATAGATTTAACATTGAATGCTCTGCTCAATCAGATGTCCATGTTTTCTAGAAATGGGATTACTCTTGATATGAGCCTTTTCATTTATGTTTTCCAGGATGTATGACCCAATAAGATTATAAACCACTTTGGTAAATGGACAAATGAAAGCTCACATTATATATTTAACATTAGTATGAGCACCTTTGAGGCCTTCAATATACTAGAGGTACCCGCCCCTCCACCCCGCACCTTGAAACAAAACAAAGCAGGAAAAGTTTTGCTGGGCAGAGCTTTCGTAATATGCATTTTTCCTGCTAGATGAGCATCAAGCAACTCTCTCTGAGTTAGTGTATCCAGTGGCATTGCCTTGGAAGATTCTTTCAGGTCGCAGTGAAATTTTTAATAAATACAGTTTCTCGCAAACCTCATTTTTTTGTGATGGCCAATTTAAGAGAACAGTGTATGGCTGTGAAATTTTGTTTCCTGCTCAGGAAAAATGTTGCAGAAACTGTTGTGATGTCGAACACAGCTTACAAGGACAGTGCTATGGGAAAAACTCAAGTGTAAGAGTGGTTTTCTCATTTCAGAAAAGGTGAAACGTTGGCTGATGACAAACCTCATTCTGGACATCTGTCAACTTCCCAAATGGACAAAAATGTCAACAAAATTTATGCACTTGTGCTCAAAGGTCAACCATGGACTATTGAAGAGATAGCGAAGTTATCTCAGTTCAGTTAAGTCCAGTGAATTGTACCAGCGATTTGGGAATGAGAAGGTTCAGTACAAAATTTGTGTCTCAGGTTCTGACTGGCCAGACAAAAGAGTGTGGAGTGGAAACATTTGGTGCTTTGAAAGAACGGCTCTGTAGCGACTCAGACTTTCCCCCCCAAGGACATTACTGGTGAGGAGACATGGTGCTATTCTTAGAACCCCAAAAGCAAACATTGATCACGCCAGTGATCACACCATCATCACTTTGCCCCCCAAAAACATGTCAAGGGACATCAACAAAGACAATGCACATTTGATTTTGTGATGTGAAGGGCATAGTGTATTTGGAGCTAAATCCACCAAGTCAGACTGTTAATGAAGCTTTCTATTTAGAGGTTCTGACAAGATTTTGTAACAGTGTGTGACAAAAAAAGCCTGATTTGTGGCAGATGGGGGACTGGTTTTGCCACCATGGCAATGAATCTGCTCATGCAGCCATCTCAGTGCACCAGTTTTTGGCAAAAAACCAGCATGCCTCTTTTGCCCTCCACACCTGACTCACCTGACCTGGCTCCATGTGACTTCTTTTTGTTTCTGAGAATGAAGAGGGACAGGAAAGGACAACGATTTGACCAAGTAGAAGAGGTGAAGGAGAAAATGAGGGAGGTGCTGTCAACCATCCAAACAGATGAGTTGGCAAAATATTTCCAAGAATGGAATCACAGATTTGACAAATGTATTAAGTATTATGGAGAGTGCTTTGAAGGTGATGAGGTTGTTTTGTAAAAAAAATTTAAATATATAGCTTTGAAAAAAAATCTGGGTTTTTTTATTGCATACACCCACATATGCCTGATAATTTATTGTTTTTAGTGAAAAGGCAAGTTGGAAGATAGATATGCTAGTCAAAATTCAGACTCTTTCATTTTATGAGCTGATCAAAAAAAGAGGTTGTGTTCACCAGTAGTGAGATCGAAAGGGCAGTAAAAAAAGAAAGAAGGAAAATCTCCAAAATCGGGTTCAATTTTCTCTACCATTTCATCCGCTCATTTTATAACCAGTTCATTCTGGATTCTTGGGGCTGTGCCAGCAAACGAGTCTGGAAATGTTGTAATTCACATAGTGCTCATTTTTATTTTCTCAAGGAAGTTGTTAAACCCTTTTCAAATACTGATTCTCACGTGTTTTAAAGTATTAACAGTGGCATTTTCACATTGATAGTCCTGGGTTTGCAACAGGATATAAGCCTGAGAGTTCAGCTCAGCTTTCATGCCTGCTAGCTAGAGTTTTCCTTTCATGCCCTAGACTGTAAGCTTAAGGGCTCAGGGACGGTGTCTACTTCTCTTAGCCTGCCACATGTGAGGGGAGGGCTTATTTTAAGAAATACCCATGAAATTAATTCAGTCATTCATCTGTTCACTGTTATAGGTGCCATTGAGTCAATCAACATGATTGGAGTACCGTGTCTGAGTAGATCTGTTATCTACAAAGTTTCAATGCCTACTTTTTTTGGAAGTAGATCGTCAGTGCCTTGGGCAGACTTGATCCTCCAACTTTTCTGTTCATAGCCTCGTATGTTAAATGCTTTTTACCACCCAGGAGTTGTATTTCCCTACTAGTCCCCTAACTCTTTAAGTTCAGAAATAAATTCTTTTCACCTTTGAAGTCACTGGCTTAGCATCATACCTGGATACAGTCAATCCTGAATCTTTCTGTTGGCTGATGACAGTGTTAAGCCAAATAATTTTATTTGTATAAATAGTTTATCCTCATGTAGTTGCTTTTTGATAAACTTCTTTCCATTCAATAAAACTCAATAATTCTTAATAAAACAGTAGAATGACTCAAGTTACCTTTTTTTTGTACAATTCAACCTTAGTGGCCTCTTTCTAACTGAAGTTGTTTTCTTAACCTGGAATGCCTATTCCCCTCTCAGACACCTGCTGAAATATTGCCTGCCCTGAGATCTCTTCCCTGATTTTCCCAGGCTGAATTCTTTGCTCTGTGTACTTCTCAGGCCCTTCTCATTGTTTTCTCTTCTGGCCCGTATTACCGTTGTGTATTTTTTTTCTCTCCTCTTTTCTTTTTTTACATTTTATTAGGGGTTCATACAACTCTTATCACAATCCATACATATACATACATCAATTGTATAAAGCACATCTGCACATTCCCTGCCCCAATCATTCTCAAACATTTGCTCTCCACTTAAGCCCTTTGCATCAGGTCCTCTTTTTTTTCCCCTCCCTTCCCGCTCCCCCCTCCCTCATGTGCCCTTGGTAATTTATACATTGTTATTCTGTCATATCTTGCCCTATCTGGAATCTCCCTTCCCCACCTTCTCTGCCGTTCATCTCCCAGGGAGGTGGTCACATGTGGATCCTTGTAATCAGTTCCCCCTTTCCAACCCACTTACCCTTCACTCTCCCAGCATCGCCCCTCACTCCATTGGTCCTGAAGGTATCATCCACCCTGGATTCCCAGTGCCTCCAGCCCCCATATGCACCAGTGTACAACCTCTGCCCTATCCAGCTCTGCAAGGTAGAATTCAGATCATGGTAGTTGGGGGGAGGAAGCATCCAGGATCTGGGGGAAATCTGTGTTCTTCATCGGTACTACCTCGTACCCTGACTGACCCATCTCCTATCCTAAACCCCTCTATGAGGGGATCTACAGTGGCCAACACTAGGGCCTTATATACATTTTGCATGATGCCTTATACCTGGTCCCTTTGGCACCTCGTGATCGCACTGGCTGGTGTGCTTCTTCCATGTGGGCTTTTTTGCTTCTGAGCTAGATGGCCGCTTGTTCACCTTCAAGCCTTCAAGACCCCAGTCACTATCTCTTTTGATAGCCAGGCACCATCAGCTTTCTTCACCACATTTACTTGTTCACCCACTTTGGCTTCAGCAGTTGTGTTGGGAGAGTGAGCATCATAGAGTTCCAACTTAATAAAAGAAAGTATTCATGCATTGAGGGAGTGTTTGAGTAGAGGCCCAAGGTCCTTCCGTCACCTTAATACTTAACCTATAAATATCTGTTCAGATTTTAATTGACGTTTCTCTCCACCTTTTATTTATACTTGTTGTTGTTGTTGGGTGCTCTTGAGTCGATTCTGACCCATAGCAACCCTATGCACAACAGAAGGAAACACTGCCCAATCCTGCACCATCGTCCCAATTGTTCCTATGCTTGAGCCCATTGTTGCAGCCACTGTATCAATCCATCTTTTTGAGAGCCTTATGTTTTTTACTCACCTGTATAGGTGATAGGGAGTGTGTTCTACCAGTCTTTGGGGGGTTCAAAAAGAAAGTTTGAAACCCTCTCATATTGTTTCCCATGACTATATTTGAAAGAGAAAAGGCTATCAAGTTAAGAAGTCCTACACATGTATGAATCCTTTGCCTCACGGTTTCACCATTGACTAAAATAATGATACCATTGACTAAAATAATGTTATTATCAATAAGTTTCCATTGACTAAAATAATGTTGTTATCAATAAGTTTCCTTAGACTCCATGGGACCATTGACTAAAATAATGTTATTATCAATAAGTTTCCTTGGACCCCACGGGGACGATTTATGATGTACTACAGTAAAATTACCATGATGTCTCTAAAAGTGAACCATGGACGCTCACATGCTCATAGCCATAATATAATATAATACAAGCCGTAATATATAACAAATGCTCTCAATTTTTGCTTATGAGAGAACCCTGCGTGGTACTCAGCCTCATGAGGAGAGAACTGAAGACATTAGTGCCATAGCAAAGTGCAGGGAAGAAATCAGATAGTGCCTATCATGAAAAACAGCTTCTGGGGTCTTGGAGACTTGTCTCAACACAACCAGCTATCGAAGTGAGCAGTCAGCTAAATCTAGACAGAAGAAGCACTACAGCCAAGGATTGTAAATAATAAGATCCAAACCTGGAAGAGTGAATGGTGCCAGTCCCTCAGTTCTAAACACTCAGGGAGCAGAAAGTTATGATTGATGATAATAGTAACCCAAAATCTGCTTGCAGGGTGCCGGTGCAGATTGAGTCCTAGGAGAAATGCTAATGCATAGAGGCTAGGAACATTAGGAGCCCTAATATCAGACAGAGAGTGTTGTAAAGTGTGGATTTCAGCAACTGTACTTAGGCTGAATGTAGCACCTTGTACTTGGATCTCTCTCTGGTACCAATATGAATCTCTTCTAAATTTCAAATATTCCCTACTTTCTCTTAATTTGAAATCTTTATCTGTTTTATATGATCATTAGTGTGAGGTTCATGTTTGTTCTTTGCCTTTTCTTTTTTTTCTTTTTAGTACATATACCTGAATAGAGAAACTAGGATGGATGGATTTTTGAAGACTGTAGCTGGATTGATGATTGTCTGGGACATGGAAGGGGAGGATAGGCGCAATAGGGAGTCAACATCAATGAGTACAAGAAGGAAGGGGAGGATGGATGGAATGGGAGTCAACATCAATGAGTACAAGAAGGAAGGGGAGGACGGATGGAATGGAGAGTCAACATCAATGAGTACAAGAAGGGAGGGGAGGACGGATGGAATGGGAGTCAACATCAATGAGTACAAGAAGGGAGGGGAGGATGTGTGGAATGGAGAGTCAACATCAATGAGTACAAGAAGGAAGGGGAGGATGTGTGGAATGGAGAGTCAACATCAATGAGTACAAGAAGGAAGGGGAGGATGGATGGAATGGGAGTCAACATCAATGAGTACAAGAAGGGAGGGGAGGACAGATGGAATGGGAGTCAACATCAATGAGTACAAGAAGGAAGAAAAGGCTCCAAAGTTGATTGCGACAATTACTGCATGTACCTATTTAATGATTTAACTATTGATTTATATCATATGTTAATTACAGCTTAATGTAAAAAAGAAAAGAATGAGTAGGGTTTCAGTAGAAAGTCTTTATTTTTCCTGTATGGATTTTTTTGGTTGTCGTTGTTTTAAGTTCCCGGCAGAGATAGTCATCTTGAAATCATGACATTTTATGACCTGAGTTTTGGCAGGATAAAAGATTTTGCATTCTAAAACCTTAGCATGGAGTAACAACAGATAAGCCCTGAAAACTTATGTAATTTATCAATTACATAAACTGATCACATAAGTGATCAATATTCCCTACAAGTAGAGCTCAGAAAAAGCCAAGTCTGAGGAAGGGGTCAGTTCTAAAAAAAATAAAAATCTAAGAACTTAATTAGCATTATCCCTGCCTCTAGACCACAGACAAATAAAAACAAGCAAGCTCACTGCCATCAAGTTGATTCCAACCTATAGCAACTTTTTAGGGCTGAATAGAAATGTAAGTTTCAGCTTATAAATTTTTGCAGGATCAGAAAACCTTATCTCTCTCCTGCAGAGTGACTGGTGGGTTCAAACTGTTAGCCTTATGGTTAACAGTCCAATTTGTAACCCACTCCATCACCAGGGCTCCTTCTACGCCACCACACTGTAGTACAATTATTAATAGTAACCCTCAGGCCCAACTATAAAGAACTCAAAAGACTAGGTCTCTGAGTCCTGGGAACTAGGGGTAAGTTAGAAGGTCCTCAGAGGAGTAGAAGGTTGTTTCACCCTCCACATTTAGCCAGGACATCTGCCAACCACAAATAGAAGTCTCATCTCCAGAATGGTACCCGACACCTGCCAACCACAAAAAGAAGTCTCACCTCCAGAAAGGTGCCCAAATAAGGGGAGGTGGATGGGTACCCAGAGTCCATTCTCTTCTTTTCCCTCTGTAACTTCCTTGTATTTTAGGCGAGGTAAAATGCCAAGCCGTCCATGAGATTTAAGTGAATATCATTAGATTAGGCTTCTAGAAAAACTGTTTAAATGGAGTCATTCCAGTGAAACATTATTCCTTTTTCTCTTTCCCATTTCTCCTTGCTGCTCTCTACAACGTGGGTATCGTGAGTGGAGCTACAATAGCCACCTCTCAGCGAAAAAAAAGAAAACTCGGGGGGGGGGGGGGAAGACATTCACCAAAGAAGTCATTTTGAGGACTGAGTTGTGCCTGACTCAAGCCACAGTATTTTCAGTCATTTCAAAAATATGCAAAAGATAGTGACTAAGGAAGACCAGAGAAGAACTGATGTATTTGAATTATGAAGTTGGTGAAGAATATTGTCTATACCAGGCACTACCAGAAGAATAAAGAAATGCGTTAGAATAAGAACAGCCAGAATGCTCCTTAGAAGTGTGGTGAACATGTTCTCAGGAAGGCCTAGTTCCTGGAGAAGGACATCATAATGGGCACAGTAGAGAGTCAATGACAAAGAGGAAGGCCTTCAGTGTGATGAGTTGGCATAGTGACTGTGCAACAATGGGCTCAAACAGAGGTACCATGAAGGTGGTGTTCTGATGCACGTAGGAGCCTCACTGTGAGTCATAACCAAGTCAACAGTGCCTAGCAGCAAGAGGAATGGCAAAGTAGAAAGACAGGTGCCTATGACGATTATGAAAATGCCCTATCAGCTTTGGAATGCCTGAAACTGGAAGTTCTTTACATAGGAGAAGAATAAACTTTCTTCTTGTTTTGTGGTATAATTTTTATTACATTTATTAGCACAGTGCTCTTTCATAAAGGCATATTTTGAATTTATGTGTGGTATACTTCCCTGTGCTAATCTTATTTTCTCTAGTTGAGTTGTGATTTTCCTATTCTGAGAAGTATGTGCTTTTCTATAGTCTAAAGTTGAGTGGAAATTCTTATAAAAAGACCTTTTAATGGAGAATAGATGGAAAGTTCTAGCCCTTTTTTTTAGATAGTACCAACAAAGTAAATTTTTAAAGCAGTTTTCTTGAGATAATATTCACATATTGTGTTAGACAGAGTTCTCTAGAGAACCAAAACCAGGACCCTTATGATTAGATAGATACAGCCAAAGGAATATAACAGCTAATTAGTCCACACAGCAGTACAGAAGGCTCATTTCAACTCACTTATGTGGAACAGTTAATATACTAGAAGTCCTTCAAGTCAGGGGGGCTGCTGGGTCCAAGGTCAAGGAAATAGACAGCTGTGTCTTCCCTAGAGCAATGCAGGCAGTCTGGCCACAGACAGCAAACAGCAGGGTGGGTGACCAACAGTCAGCAGCTCACGAGCTTAGCAAAGCAGGCCGGGATGGAATATTGAACTCAAGCAATGCAAGACGACAGGATCCCACAGCCTCAAGTTCAAGTGATGTATACACTAGCAGCATGGGGAAGCAGGTCTCGAAGGAGCCTCAAGCTTTAATGACACAATCCATGGGGTGGCTGTCCCACAGGTAGTGTAGCACACAAAATGAGACAGAGAACTAGCAAAAAGCAGCATGCTAGTCCAATCATCAGAGAGGAAGAGAGAGAGAGGGGTGGGGCTTGCTGAGCTATTTATCTCTTTGCTCTCCAATCAAACTGTGACCTTATTAATCCCACATGTTCCTATTGGCCAGGTTGGCACAATAAACCTACCTATCACACATATCAAACGCTTACATAGTTAAATCAATTTTTTTAAATGCATTGTATATACACCATCACAGTAAGTTCTAATGCTCTTTCCCCCTTCCCACATTCATTGTTTGAATAAACATTATTTTCTGTATCAGGTTCTTTGCTTCAAGTTTTGCTGAACCAAATCCTAAGCGATTCAAGAAAAAGGGGGTGCACCAGGTTATATTTCCCCAAAAATAGCCACACAATATCTCTTGCCCCACAGGCCCCTGTAGATTCAGTGGTCAATCTTCCCCTTGAAATGGGAGGGGCTTGTGACTCTTGCATAATCAGTAAAATTCAGGAGAAATGACATTACATGACTTTTGAGGCCGAGTCATGAGAGGCATTATACCTTCTGCCACTTGTATCTAAGCCCTGACTCTTCCTGGAAGTAGTATAAATGCTGTGAGACCCTCGTGCTTTGAAAAGGGTCAAACCCAGTGTAGACTGAGAGACCACATGCGATTTCATGAAGAGGCAGAGGCAGCGGGGCAGCCCACTCTCACTGCCATCCAGTCGATTCTGATTTATAGATATTGCAGTACCAGCCACCATTTGTCTGAAACTGCATTGAAAGTCCCTGAGCCAAGTCTTCCCCAGGTAAGGCCCTCCTGGCGACCCACAGAAATTTTGAGAGACGATTGAATAGTTGTTTTTAACTGCGATGCTGTCCTCTAAAGGGGAAAGTCCTGAGTGACATCTCAGATGTGTGCTGAACCCTGCGTGTCATGAGAGCAGTCCCCTCAATCTCTAGGCAAAGGATAGAAGTGCTGAGGTTGGACATGAGGATAAGGTGGGCCTATTAAGCAGCACACAAAAGGACAATGAGAGCAACAGTGGAGGCTAGTGCATGGCAATTGGAAAAAATAACAAAATATAGGAGGTGGCTTCGAAGACTTCGTTGCAAAAATTGATTACCATATATACTTGTACATAAGCCGAGTTTATCCGTACATTTTTAATGCAGTTTTTGTGGTAAAATCAGGGTGCCTCGGCTGACTCACAGCTGACACAGGGGACAGAATAAAACTTCCCCCACAGGCTCTCGGGGATGTAATTTTGATGGGAGCAGGTCTTAGGCCTTTTCTCCCAAGCAGCTGTTGAGTAGAATCAAACCAGAAGCCCTTCGGTTAGCAGCTGAGGACTTAACCTTTGTGCCAACAGTGCTGCAGTGGAGCCTGTTAGCTCCCTGAAATTGCATACTGTATGCATACGGCCTATAAGGAGCTAAGTGTTGAGAAAAGTATGTGGTGCAAAATTAGCATTTAATGGATATGTTAATTAATACTTAGGAGTGCTTATTCTAAGTACTTTACCCATAATGATGTAGCTAATCCTCCAAGCAAGCAGATGTGGTAGACACTACTCTTTTTCTGTTTTATAGGTGAGCCCTGTATTGCACAAAGGGTTAAGTGAAGTGCCCTCCTTTCCACAGCAAGTCAAGGATGGAAGAAGAATTTGAGTCCAGGTTGTCTGGCTGTCCAGGTGGAACTCTTAACACAGTATTCTCTACACTGCTGTGTTGTGGTTAATAATCATCCTCATCGGGGCCAACTAGGGAGAGAGAGAATCATTTTGAAGCTATAGCTTCAACATTTTAAAATGGGGATACATCTAGAGTTTGAACTTTGTGTCCTAGACAATCATGAACGTTTAGATAGTATCTGCCTCAACTTAGAGCTGGAATTTGACGAGAACAAAGAGCCGTGAGACTCCTGGGGTGCAGAGCAATCGAGATTCACAACTAAAACGGGCAAACACCTCTCGGGCGAAATCAACAACCTCCCAAATTTCCCCATTGCAAAGTGTAAATAGCTTAAAGGGGGCAACATGCCAAAGTAATTCATAATCTGGAGAGAGAAAAGAATGAGAGAAAATAATAAAGAGAGATAATAGGTCTCAGAAGGGATATAAACCATTACCTGGGAACTTTATACAGACTGCCCAATTTATAGATGGTAGTTTAAAAAACAAAGGCTGAATGTGCCCAGGAAATTCAAAGGTGACAATAAACAAATCATCGTAAGCAATAACATATCCATAGACTAGTTGGAGGCGCGGAGTCGCCGGCAGAACAGGTAGGTTTAGTATACTTGTGGTCGCCGTCCGTGAATAAGAAACCTGGAATTGCTCTTCAGAAAGGTGTGCTGTCTTCCTTAGACATAAGCTGAAAATACTCTCGATGGGTCTCTCTGATAAGGGCAAATATAATTTGAGGGTAAGAAATGAAAGCAAATGTTAAGTGAAATATATCCTGATGTTGCTCTATCTCCGCCATATGGAAATACAGCAACATCTCGGTATTAAAAACCAGTGCTTCAGAAATGAAGGTCCACATTTTGGTACACAAACTTATTCTATCTTATTCCAACAAATTAAAAATAGGTACTAAAGGACCAAAAAATAAGTCAACACTAAATTTCAATTTAGAAGCAATAGTGGAGACAGCAATATTACATGGGCTTAAGGATAACAACTTTTTTAAGGTGCTCTTTGTAGGGTACCAATAATCTGTCAACAAATATGGTACCTACGGCATGAATAAATTTGATAAAATACTGGGAAGTATGCACATGGTTTTCAGTCATTAAAGGAGAATACATTTAATAAAATACCGGGAAGCATGCACGTGGTTTTCAGTCAGTAAAGGAGGGGGTTACTATCAAGGACCTTAACTTTAAAAGAATACCCACGCCAGTTGCCATGAAATACTTATCACTCATAGAAAACCTATAGAACGATGTTTTCAGGAACAGACTGCCTCGTCGTTCTTCTGCCGAGCAGCTGGTGGAAAGCCAGCCTTTGGGTTACCAGGCTAGCGCTCAATCACTGCACCACTAGGGCTCCTGGCCTTGTTACCCACTAAGGCATTGTCCTAAAGTTGATTCTGACTCAAAGCAACCCTATAGAGTAGAGTATAGCTTCCCTGTGGGTTTCTGAGGTTGTGAATTTTAGGAGAACAGAGAACTTCATCCTTCCCCCATGGAGCACCTGGTGGATTCGAACAGCTAACTGTGCTGTTAGCAGTCCAACACGTAGCCCACAGAGTTACAAAGTCTCCTTGGCTTTAACTCACACAACTGCAAATTCAGATTCTAGAATGAGTGGGATAAGAAAAGTATTTGGATCTAGTGGAATAAAAGCTAAAGGAATCTAAGATAGGTAATGAAGACAGATGCAAATTGCCAAAACCCAACACCTGAACTCCACTGGACTTCATGCATTACTACCCAGAAAGTAGCATTCACAGTCAGAGTGAACAGCACTGGGTAACATGGCAAAACGCTGGTCCTCAGGAGCGGAACCAAGGGAAATTCAGGTGTGATTGCTTAAAGCCATTGGCTAACATTCCATAGGGGAAATTTCAGTTTAACACTTCAGGTACAAACAAAAAGCACTCAAAGTAGAAGATATAAACTTTGGTCTGAATTTTCAAATGAGAAAATTTCTCATGGTAATTTCTTTTAAAACATATCTAATCACGTTTGTCATTTCATGACTCTATTTATTTATTTGGGCTTTGTGCTACGAAGAATTTGAGCATCACATGATCTAAAAACAACTTTCACATTTTTCTGAGTAAGCCATTAAAGCTTATACCTTAATTGGTTGCTAAATCCTGCCACCAGGCACATGGGTACTCCATAGCATGTTTTGGCTGTTAGTCTGACTCACAATGACCCTGTGAAAGAGACAGACTGTCCCCGAGTTCCCAGCCTGGGATCTTTGCAGAAACAGACCACCAAAGCTTTCTCCTCTGGAGCAGCCGATCTTAAAATGAAGAGAGTAGTTTACTAATACAGTCTTTTGGAGGTGGAAAGATTATGTCTGTTTGCATAATGCCTAGGAAAGGGTTGGCTCATAAGAGACACTGGGGAGGAGACGAGCCAGTCACGGTGCAGTGTAACAACGATGAAACATACTAGTTCCTAAATGCTTCCTCCCCCACACCCCTCTTATCTTGATCCCAATTCTACCTTACAAATCTGGCTAGACCAGAGGATGTACACTGGTACAGATAGGAACTGGAAACACAGGGAATCCAAGATGGATCCCTTCAGGACCAGTAGTGAGAGTGGCAATACCGGGAGGATGGAGGGAAGGTAGAGAGGGGTAACCAATTACAAGGATCTACATATAACCTCCTCCCTGGGGGACAGACAACAGAAAAGTGGGTGAAGGGAGAATCGGACAGAGCAAGATAATACAAAATAATAATTTGTAAATTACCAAGGGTTCATGAGGGAGGGGGCAGTGGGGAAGGAGGGGGGAAATGAGGAGCTGATGCCAGGGGCTTAAGCGGAGAGCAAATGTTTTGAGAATGATGAGGGCAATGAATGTACAAATGTTCTTTACACAATTGATGTGTGTATGGATTATGATGAGTTGTATGAGCCTCTAATAAAATTACTTTTTTTTTAAAAAAAAGAGATCCTGGATAGATGCTCAATATTCTCCTAACAAAAATTATTGAGGATTTACTAAGTGTCAGACACTGTTCTAGATGTTGAAATCATGCCAAAAGTTATACTAGACTCTCATAAGCTGGTAAGCTATTTTTCAAGAACAGATTATTAGGTTTTCAAGAAAAATGAGAGATCACAAGAGAATGCCATAGTTTGGGACTTGCAGAGAGAGCAGGTCACGTTCACTAATTCTAGCTCTTTTTTTTTTTCAGGCACACATCAGTCCTCAAAGCAACATCCTTGCTCTTTATTAAATACTCTATAATCCTTCAAGACTATAATCCTTGATTTTCATGAGCAAGTGCTTAATTCCTCAGTTTCAGCAACTTTAGAGAGTTTTACCTTCTTCCAGGACCCATTATCTTACATGAATAGACAGATTACAAGAACTTTATTTTTTCCCCAATGGCTATTTAAAAAAAAAAAGGAAACGCAAATGGATCATAAAAGTCTGAAAAGTTGCTGAACCTTACTTATATGAAGAAAATGCAATCTAGAGCTTACTGATACACCATTCTCAGTATCAAATGATTAAAGATGATGACGTGTGATAGTGTGCTGTGTGAATGAGTTGGGTGAGGGGATTGTTACTGGTAGGTGAGTGAATTGGTTCAAACTTAAAGATGGCAACTTCACAATATCTATCCAAACTGCATGTGTATTTGTTTACCATCTCACCAGTGAGTCGATTCTCTCTACTTACCCTAATATATTGCTGCAAAACCATAGGGACCTTTATTAAACAAAAGTATCAAAACGTGAAGCTACTGTTTCTCAACATATTCTTCATCTAATGTGTGCACTCCTGAAGATGTTTCCATCTCTCTTACCCTTCCTCAAAGAATTCTGTCCTCTTTGATTCACACCACATCAAAATGGCTGTCTTGGAATCTCAAAAGACTCAAATTGTGTTCCTTTGAGATTTTATTTGAGTTTTGGGAACATAAGGAAATCTGAAAGGTTAAAATCAAGGCAGTAGAATGAATGGGGTCAAGTTTGCCAATGAAAGTCCTCTACCGTGGTCCCGGCTCCCCACAGAGAAGGAGCAAGTGCACGACCATGGTATGGAGAAAATGCTTAAGCAAATTTCTTGGTGTGCTTTTTTTCTCACTAACGTAGTTTTAAATTGTCTTAAAGCTCTTTCATAATATATCCCTATGGTCACCTTGGGGAAGTTTATCAAAAATTACTCATTTGGAACCCAAAATTAGTCACCATAATCTTCTGAGCTAACCTTTCTGCCTTTAATTGAACTGGCCCAGCAGATTGCTACTGTTTTGATTGGAGTTTTGTTTTCCAAGGCATCCTGATAAAAGTAAGACTGAGAGACTAATTCCTGAAAGAATTTGCCTGTAGCCACCCACTGAATGGGGACACAGGTTAAAACATAATTTGTTTTGAATAAATCTGTGATGGATGGACTTGAAATCTAGCATCAATACTTTTTTACTTACCCTTGCCTTGCAGCATTGTTTTTAGAACTTCCCTATATAATTTTCTAGCTTGTAATCTTTACAAAAGCAATGGCCATGACTAAGTCTTGTTCCCACTGAGTGGCTGGGTGGCTTAGAATCGCCAATCTTTCAATTAGCAACCAAAAAACCACTGTACTACCAGGAATCCTTAGAACGAATCACTTAAATGTGTTTCATTGGGAGATGAGATATATTTTTCAGAATAAATTCATACAATGGGACACCAGAAAGCCATTAAAAAATAATTAAGTTCTTTACCAATTGACATGAAATTATTTAACACAGTGGGGGTAAGTAAGATAAAGAAGTATCTATAGTAAGCTACCACTTGGCTTTTAAAAAGTGGAGAGGAATACAAGCATATCTTTAAATATAGTCATGAATATAAGCATATCTTTAAATATAGTCATGAAATGCATCTGAAAGGATATGAAAAGAAAGCATGTAGGATGGCATAGTCATATCAGGACTCCGTTGCCCTTCCAGGTATCAGTGTGCACCTTTTCTATTTTACTCCTATTACGTGCATTTTTTCACTGAAAAACTTTTAACAAAAGTATTAAGAAATTATATGCCCTGTCCCATTGAGTCAACCCTATAGGACAGAGCAGACTGCTTCTTTGGGTTTCGGAAACTGTCCATCCTTCGTGGAGCAGTAATTGGTAAGTTCAAACTGCTTGTCTTGCCCTTGGCAGCCCAGCATGTAATCGTTATGCCACCAGGACTCCTTCATTAATTGTCCTTGAAAACTAATGAACAACTTCAAAAGTAAATAGCTAAGTAAAATGGGATGTTATAGGTAATATATATGTAATTACATAGTGATGTGTATATTATAATTGCAACTATATAAAATATAAGAATATGAAGGTATATAAATTGAATAATTAAGTGTATCTCAGGTTGGTGCACTTTCTACTTCTTTCCTGAATTACTATCATTTAAAACCATTAAAAATAAAAGATTGACAGAGCAATGTTTTTTTTCAATTTTGAAAAATATTGTGGTAAGCATGATTTTTCTCATTTAAAAATAAGTTAAATCTATTTTGAAGTGTTTTATTCTTGGGAGGAAATGTATGCTTCTTTTTTTAAGTACTCTCTTGTCTTGTTTTATATTATTAAATTAACATATGCAAAGGAGCACCGGTGATGCAGTGGTTAAAGCCCACAGTTGCTTCCTGAAAAGACTGAAGTTCAAACCCCACAGTCAGTTCAGTGGAGAAATATGTTGGCAGTCTGCCTCTGCGAAGATGATGGCCGTGAGTACCCTATGGACCAGTTGTATTCTGCTATTCAGGATTACTATACAAAGGAACCTACTCAATCACAGTGGATTTCATTTAGGTTTAACTTAGGTAATTTTATGTTGTTAAGAAATACACATGGCAATCGGACTCTTTGTATGTCTTATTCTATTGAAGGTATCAGCATATACCACGAGCTGTTCAATCAGCAACTATGGACTC
This sequence comes from Tenrec ecaudatus, assembly GCF_050624435.1. Lineage (NCBI taxonomy): Eukaryota > Metazoa > Chordata > Mammalia > Afrosoricida > Tenrecidae > Tenrec > Tenrec ecaudatus. Next base: position 150,770,966 of record NC_134540.1, read on the forward strand.
TATGACACCCCCGCACCCCCGCGCGCGCCCCCACCAAGCCACCCAGGAATTGAAAGGGCTTAGAAAATGCCAAATGTACGTTCAAAAAGGATAACATTGAAATATATTCTCCACTATCTTTAGGGATTGGGAAGAAAATTGCTACTCATTAAAATAGTTTCTTTCTTGGCAGCCAGCTCAACTATTTTACTTTATAGTCTATTGGCTCCCATCTACACATCCATCCCTGTTATTTTATTTTTCTGAATTACATCCTAATTTAATACTGAAGACAGCCCTATTTAGCATTCCTGTGGCCTAATCTTATTTTCCATGATAAATGCGTGTGTTTGCTTCAATGACCTCAGGAATTATTAGAATTTCAGAGACTGGCTTGGGGTTGTTCCTGTACTTCATCGCGCTGCCTTCTTTTACTCATCATTATAGTCACATACAACTTTGTACTTCTCTTGCTTGAAGAGATTTCAGGAAAATAATTTTAATAAACCTTCTGTGCAATCTATTTGCATGAATCACATTGAGGCTTTTAAATTCCTGGAGCTATAACTCTGTTAACTGAAATACTTTAAACCTGGATCCCACTATGTGAATATTCATTTCCAGCTGAATTGGCTTCAACAGGAAACTCTTTGTAAATAGCCTACAGTAATGGTGAGTTCTGTAACTAGTGCTAAAAAATGTATGCCTTTCGGAGAAAGACTACAGCTGCTTGCTTATTTACATGTACATGGTAATATATTACCAAAGAAAAACAACAGTTTGAACGGTGAAAAATGTTTTTAAAATAACAAAAATAAAAGCGATTAAAGGGGGATGAACGACGACAAAATTAAACATCGAGTGTCTTTGAGCCACAAGTGAGTAAGTACTTTGCATTTTCCATAACATCATCACGGGCACTACCAGCTAGAACCGGAAAAGGAAGACGACTATAGCAATTACACTTCTACCGAAAAAGAACCCCGAGCCTTTAAAGACGTGACGGGAACAGCCAGCCCATGGGCCGAAGAGTGCCCAGCAAGTCGCCAGTGTCCGCTAACATCACGCCCCTCAACAAAGAGAAGCAGCACATTTGAGGGGAATTAATTAAATGTCTGACCAAATAGAGGAGGCTAATTTTTAAGTTATTTGGCATGGCCCATAAGTGGTGTTATAAATATCCAAATAACCTTTGGAAGAAAGGAGGTCTCCACCCCTGCTTTAGAGCAAGAGTTGGTAAACTAAAACCTGTAGGCTAATTTTGAATTGTCATGTGAGCCTGTTTTGTTTTGTTTTTAATTATTGACATATTGCTCATGTACCAAGCAACTCAATAGTTAGATGTTGCTGTTGCAACACGTTGTGCAATCATCATCCCAAATATTCCCTTCATTCGGGTACCCATGATTATTAGCCCTCCCTGAATCCCAACCTCTCCCACCATAACCAAAAGGGACTATTAATCTAATTACTATCTCTGCAGATTTACCTGCCTTGGATTTCACAAATAGAAAATCACACAAAAGTCCCCAACAACAACAAAATAAAACGCAGAGTAATCTCAATCCAAGAGAAAAGCAGAAGATAATAGAAACCAGAACAAATTAAAAAACGGGGCAATAGGGAAAGCAAATGATGTGCTCAACTTGAGCCTAATGAGTTGGTATCGACTGAAAGGCAATGAGTTTGTTTTGGTGTGTCTTCAGTTTTTCACTTTCCAACGCACTCTGCCTGAGGGAAAGACTATGTACATCCCTTGTTAATGGTCCAAGGGAATTAAATGAATTCAACAGGAATCCTAATGGATTTTATCCTTCCACTGTTGTACATAGCTTTCTGAAAAAAAATAATTTTTTGAGCTCTAAGACAATTCCCTCCTCTGATCATGGGTTTTATTATTTACCATACTTGCTTTAAGACAAACGTTTAAGACCACGGACACTATTCTTTTTGATCACCATGCCACCTGTAAATAAAATATATCTAATAATTGTGCTACAGTGGTAGAATTGTATTACAATGGTAGAATTGAGTAATTGCAACAGATTTTTGCATACCACCCATTTTGCATGCTGTTATACAGTGAATTGTGAATCTATTCTGTACCTCCCATCAAATAATTGGGTGAAACCATGCAAATAAGGTGGATGAACCTCTACTGTATGGATTCGTCAGTTTTAGCATCACTCAAAAGCAAATCAAACTCGCCTGCCAAAAGTCAATCAAACACCACTGATTCCGGCTCATGGTGACCCCATAGGAAAGATTAGAACTGGCCTGGTGAGATTCCTACATGATAACTCTTCACGGGAGTCAAAAGCTCCATCTTTCTCCCAAGGAGTGGCTGGTGGTTTCAAACTGCGGACCAGTGCACAGCCACTGCACGGCTAGGGCTCCCCTTAGCCTCGCACGGGGTGTAGAGTGAAACATCAAATAAGCAAGAATGGGGATTCTCACAACCATCAAGATAGAAGAGTCCGACGTAGAGTACATCCTTTGGGCACTGAGATTCCTGTGCACAGAACCTCCTTGGCGCAGGAAACAGGAAGTGATGGAAAATCAGCAGTAGAGCCAACAGAAACAAGAGTCGGAGCTAGAGATAACAGTGTAGCTACCCAGCACAGAGAACAAGTACAGCTGAAGTGCAATTGGGTAAGGTGCTACCTTTCAGAGTGGGGCATCTTTTGGACATGTAGTGATAGTGCTACAAGATATTTGTAATACTTACCTGAAGAGGACAGAGGCCAAGGAGCTGAGTGATGGAGAAGGTGGGGATGAGAGAGAAACTTTAAGCCTATGTGTATACAGGCTGTATCCTTAACACTGTGCTCCTGAAATGCAACCTATTAACTTACCAAATAAATCCCATAATCATGTCTATGTGACCATTGCAATGGGTCATGGAGCCCAGCAGAGAAGGAGATTGCTCTGGAAGGCACAGGTGGTGTCAAAATTGGTAAAGGGGAAAGAGGCTGGTTGCCTGGGTCTGATTTTTATTTGGTTTCTCGGGGGCTCCTCTCAAGGATTCAGATACTTACAAAGCCTAAAATATTTATTTTCAGGTCCTTTACCGACAAAACAATTGCCAACCCCTGTGAACTTTGTCAACCGAAAAAAGAGAAAAATCTAGTCTTTCTGGAGATGTAGGATGCTAAAAATCAAATTATTGCCTTTACTATTATTTCATTTTGAAGAAGTTGGGGTATAACCCTCAGTTTATCACAGAGGTCATGATCTTTTGCGATGCTAGAGAGGGACTAAAATTTTTCCTTACAGGTATTCATCGTGAATCAAAATCATATAGTTGAAAAACCAATATTTTAACAGAAATATATTTAGAGACATATAGTTTAGAGATACAAAGCAGAGATGGCAGACATCAGAAATGCTTGACCTAAGCTGACATCAGAAATAATGGTCAACACGTTATCTGAGCTACCAAGCTAAAAGCACCGAGCATGGCAGCAAAGCGGCTTTGAGGGCTCACAGATAAGCTCTCCCTACTCCATGCTGATATGATCAGGGCCACATTTTTGACAACGCCTTTCTTTACTGACGCTGCACAAATAGAAAGGATAAATTACTTCAATTTCTGAGGAATTCTGAAAGTTCACTTAAAGCATGCTTTGTCTGTTTCAGAGCCCAGGAAGCACCCTAGACCTGGAGACCCTCACCCTCACTGCCATAGAGTCCATGACACCGCAGAGCAATGATACAGTACAGGTATCAGAAACACGTCTCTTTCTCCTGCAGGGCTGCTGGTGGTTTCGAACTGCTGACCGTAAGGTTGTCAGCCCAATACATAGCCACTACCACCCCAGAGTTTCCATTGGAAGCAACATCTTTGCTGCCAATTCTCTTCCAGGCTACTTTCCTGTAGTAAATAAATTACCTCTAAAATGCAAGTAGGTGTTACTTAATGCGACATAGGGCAGTATGTGAGTTGGATGCTGTGGGAATACCATATTCTACATGTTTCCGGTACCTATACCAAAGTAGCCCCACATTAGCCTGGAGGCTGGTTTGCAAAATTACACTGTGCATACCTGTGGCCTGACTTTGTTCTTGTTAGTAAACAGTGTGCGGGCACAACTCTGCTTTGGTGCACAGAATAAGGAACTGTAATTAAGGTGTGAAAATTCAAACCCAACACATAACTCTCCAATTTCTTCTCACAGCCTACTTTAATACACATTGTTTTCAATAGTGAAATGATCTAACATTCTTGCTGCACAGGTCAGAATGAAATAAAGCGGATCTGACTTATAACTTGGTGCTGTTTTTACTATGCCACATAAACTTCCCAGGAACCTATGAAAAACAAACTGGGGGTTAGGGAATATATTGTGAAGATTAAACAGAAAGGTGAGGAAAATTCTAAATAGACGTGTGTGTATAAGCATATATATTTAAGAATATCTTAAACATATCTAAATAAATGTATGGATATGCCATATATATTTGAGTAGAAGCTGCCCAGAATATCAGTGAGAAATCTAATTTTACCACAAAAACTGCATAAAAATATGCTGTTGTATCTCCACAGGGAAAGAGCGACAGACTTCAACCCGGTGCTCTCAGATGTGATGTGAATGCAACATGCCGGCATGGAGTTGGGAACCAGTGGTGAGGTCTGAGGGGTCGGCCCCAATCCCAACTGTATGGACACCTGCCACTCCCCCCAGAAGAATTTATTTCAGAGGACAACACTGAAGCTGCAGCTCAGGCAGAGGGAAATGTCTCATCAGAGCACATGGGAGCAAATGAAGAGGGAGGAAGAGAGAGTGGAGAACATCCTGGATCACCGAGCCTTAGGGACAATATTCCCGCTCAGAGCAGCCAATCCACAGAGAAGATCGTATGGCCAGCCCCACTATGAGACATGACATTGCTCATTGACCCATTGCCCTACAGGGAACAACACTGGATATGCAGTGTGGGAATTGCAAATGATCTGATCCAACCACACCAAGGCAAAACACTAAGGGTTTGCAACAGAACAGTAATGGGAACAGAGCAACAAAGTCCCCAGGGAATACCAAAAATAGATTTTTGTCCAGGGCTTGGTGCCCCATCAGACTCGATCAGGAAACACTCCTAAAGGCCAACAAAAAGTCCTTGAATTAACTACTTGCAGGCTTTTCTTACGTGTTGTTGTGTTGGGTTTGTGTGTGTCATTGGCTTTTTGTTGTTGTTGTGTTGTTTTCTTTTCTTTTGTTGCTTTGTTTTGCTCTGTCTTGTTTTTGTGCATACTATCATCTCCACAGGTCTGTCTAAATAAGATAGTCTGGATGAATAATCTGGAGGAGAAAACAACAAGACCGATGATTCTGGGGGAACATGGGAGAGGAGGAGGTGGGGGGAAAGGAAGTGGTGTTAAAGAACTCAGGGACAAGGGAATAACAAGTAATCCAAATCGGCGGTGAGGACTGTGTAGGGTTTGATCAAGGATAATGTATCTGAGAGGAATTACTGAAACCCAAACGAAGGCTGAGCATGATAGTGGGACAAGAGGAAAATAAAAGGAAATAGAGGAAAGAACTAGGAGGCAAAGGGCATTTATAGAGGTCTAAATAAAGGTATGTACATATGTAAATATATTTATATATAAGAATGGGGGAAATAGATCTATGTGCATATATTTATAGAGTTAGTATTAAGGTAGCAGATGGACATTGGGCCTCCACTCAAGTACTCCCTCAATGCAAGAATACCTTGTTCAATTAAACTGGCATTCTATGATGCTCACCTTCCCGACTCCATCGCTGAAGACAAAGTGGGTGCATAAGCAAATGTGCTGAAGAAAGCTGATGGTGCTGGGCCATCAAAAGCTATAGTATCTCAGGTCTTAAAGGCTTGAAGGTAAACAAGGAGCCATCTAGCTCAGACGCAGCAAAGCCCACATGGAAGAAGCACACCAGCCTGTGTGATCACAAGGTGTCAAAGGGATCAGGTATCAGGTATCAAAGAACAAAAAATGAAATAATTTTGAATGAGGGGGAGTGCAGATTGGGGACCTAAGATCCATCTGTGGGCAAATGGACATCCCCTTACAGAAGGATTGTGTGGAGGAGACAAGCCAGTCAGGGTGCAGTGTAGCAACAATGTAAACATACAACTTTCTTCTAGTTCTTAAATGCGTGCTCCCCACCCACTATCATGATCCCAATTCTACCTTATAAATCTGGCTAGACCAGAGGAAGTACACTGATACAGATGGGAACTGGAAACACAGGGAATCCAGGATAGATGATCCCTTCAGGAACAGTGGTGAAAGTGGTGATACCGGGAGGGTGGAGGGAATGTGGGGTAGAAAGGGGGAACCGATTACAAGGATCTACATAACACCTCCTCCCTGGGGGATGGACAACAGAAAAGTGGGTGGAGGGACACCTTGGACAGTATAAGATACGACAAAATAATACTAATTTGTAAATTATCAAGGGTTCATGAGGGAGGGGGGAGCAGAGTGGGAAGGGGAAAATGAGGTGCTGATACCAAGGGCTCAAGCAGAAAGCAAATGTTTTGAAAATGATGATGGCAACAAATGTACAAATGTGCTTGACACAATGGATGGATGGATGGATTGTTAGAAGATTTGTATGAGCCCCCAGTAAAGTCATTTTTAAAATGTGCTGTAAAGCTCAGCTTATACATGAGTGTATATGGTATAGTGTGTGCTACAATATAATCTAAACAGGACAATAATATAAACTCAAAACATTAAATTTGTTTTAAAAGATCCAAGGTAAAACTTCTAATAATTGCTTTGAAACAATCAATGTATCTGAAACATACAACTCTGACATACAAACCTGAGTGGAGTGTTCAGATGATGCTGGGGTTCAGCAGAGAGCAGAAATATTACTGGGGTTCCGCAGCTGAGAAAATGTTTATATTGCCCAAAGTTTCCAAGCCAAGTGAGGTGAGTTCTTCTTGAGAAAGAAATAAAGGAGACCGCCTCGTACTAATCACTGGTCCTTTATGTTCTGCTGTTGGACATAAACTATTCTACTGAATATCAACATCAGATGAGGCCACTCAGTAACTGAGGTGAATTATGGCAAAAAAACAGCCACTTTGAAACTGTGTCTGAGCACAGACAAAGTCTGAATATTGTCAAAGACACAAAATCCAAGCACCTCATCTCCAATCACATAGGAGCACCTGCCACGTGTTGACCAATGACTGCCTCTCCCATGGTATGCTCTTCCTACAGATAAGAATGAACATTCCTGATTCTTGTCAGTATCCAATCCAGAGACCAACCTCGCCTCGCTTCCTCACACCCTCCCTCAAATCACCTAACACAAGTCCAAACCCCTTAAGCCTTTTCCAGGCTTTTGCTGAGCCTCACAGTTCTCCATTCTCTCCCTGCAAAACGTAATAACCCACCTCTCCCCAGATGGGTGTGTGGTTGGTGAACTTTGGCTGGAGACCATAGATTAAGGCAGCTGAGATCACGTGACCACGCCTGTCACTCTCCCCACCAATCCCCATTTGGTTTGAGTCTGTAAAGCCTTGGGGACATCATCATTTTTTTTTGTTTCATAAAATTTAGCATTCTAAATATACCATGGAGCTGCCTATATTGGCTCAGGGAAGGCCAGGAGCAAGCCTGGGAAATCCTGAAGATTTCCTTCCACTGTTCTTGGGATAAATCACTTCTTTCTGCTGACTGTACTCAACCGGGACATGCAAGAAGTCCGTGGCTCTCAGGAGCCATCTTGTCTACCACATGAAAAGAGAAAGCAAAACCCCTTTGCTTCCAGTTGATTCCAACCCAGTAGCAACCCTATAGAAGAGTAAAACTGTCCCATAAGGTTTACAAGGTGGTAACCTTTTTTTAAAAAATCATTTTATTGGGGGCTCATACAATTCTTATCACAATCCATACATACATCCATTGCATCAAGAACATACGTACATTTGTTGCCATCATCATTCTCAAACATTTGCCTTCTACTCGAGCCCTTAATATCTGCTGCTCATTTTCCCCCTCCCTCCCCCCCAGCTCGTGAACCCTTCATCATTCATATATTATTATTATTTTGTCATATAGTACCCTGTCTGACGTCTCCCCCTGACCTCTTCTCTGTTGTCCCTTCCCCAGGGAGGAGGCTATGTGTAGATTCCTGTAATCAGTTCCCCCTTTCTCCCCCACATTCTCTCCACCCTCCAGGCATCGCCACTCTTATCACTGGTTCTGGAGGAGTCATCTGTCCTGCATTCCCTGTGTTTCCAATGGCTGTGACCTTTACAGACATAGTTTATACATTTTCTGCTTGTGGCATGGCTGGGAGGTTTGAAGCCCGGACTGCTCAGTGACCAGCTGAGTGGGTAAGCACTGTGCCACCAGGACTCTATCATGAAAAGGTAGTGGCTACCACCTGAAGCCCCAGCCTGAGCTCTCCCTGAAGCCAACAGCACCTGTGCATTTCCCAACCACATAAGCCAATAAATTAATGCCTTGCTCTATGTTCACTTGAGGCCAATCTCTCTGTTAATTTGCAAATAAAAGACATGAGGAATATACTTTGCTCTTTGCGAAATGACTGTGTCGATTTTTCTACTGAGCAATGCCTATTTTGGAAATGATCGATAGATTCCTTAAACTGGAATTAGGGAGTGGTCATATGTCCTCTCCTATGAAATAAAACTATCACCAGGGAGTATGAGGCAGTAAATCATGTGTATCAGACCGAAGTCTAATAACCCTACAAATATGTATGAACAAGTAGAGTCCGGAGAGAAACAGCCTGCTCTGGTACAGCCAGGAGAGTTCTCACTATTTTGCATTACACATCCATGCCAAAGTCGATACATTGATGTCTTTTAATCAGGTCAGGTAACTTGAGGGGACAAAGACAAAGACAAAGCACAAAGTGAGCACTGGGTTCTGATGTCTCCTTTGTGTGTGGGCACTGGTGCCTGAACCTCGGGCATTTATAATACCACCTGTTTCACCAATGGGTAACACTTATCTTTATTCTATGAGCCCTGGTGGCATCATGGGTAAGCACTCTACTGCTAACCAAAAGGTCAATGGTTCAGACCCACCTGCTGCCCCAGAAGAGGGACATGGCCATCTGCCTCCATACAGATTTTCAGTCTTGGCCACCTTATGGGACAGTTCTACTCTAACCCAGAGTATCACCACGTGCTGGAATTCACTCAGCAGCCATCCTGATTCTAGACTGGGTGCTCCCTGCTGGAAATATACCCCTCTGGGCTGTGGACTCTTGTCTGGGATCATTCAAAATCTAACCATTCCGAAATCCTTTGATTAGAAACCAAACCCGCTGACATCGTGTCAATTGTGACCCCATACAGGGCTTCCCTATATAGGGCTTCCAAGATGGAAAACACTTATGGGAGCAGCCGCCTCTGCTGTCTCCAATGAGGAGCTTGAATGGCCAGCCTGCGGTTAGCAGTCCAATGCTTACTCAACAGTGTCACCACAGCTCTGGTTGGGAGACGTTAAATGCTACTCAAACATCCCTATTGTGTCTACTAAGGTCCCTGGGTGCCACACACTATTTGAACTCAACTGCTGGCCAATATTGGCATTTCAAATCTGCTCAGCGGAATTTGTGGAAGAAAGTCTTAATAATCTGCTGCGATGAAGAATACATCCAAGAAAACCTTATGGAGTAGGGTCCTCCATGGGTCAGAATCAGGTTGATGGCAATCAACAACAATCAAAACAAGATAGGGTGTGTGAAAATCAGTTTACCTATGCATACGTTCTACTATTCACAGATGGGAAAATTATCAAATTTTATGTAAAAGCAAATAGACCTAGAAATATCATCTGGAAATGCGTTCATCTCTTCGGTGTCAGAACCTACCACAAAAACAGGATCGTTGGCAGCAGAATGTGGCAAAGCGTTTGTCCCGTTCAGAAAGGAATGAACCAAGTTATGAAGGTTTGTCACTTGAGAGTCCAGGGTCCCATCGGCTTTTTCAAACCCTTCCAAGGCATTCCTGGGAGAAACCAGAATGTCAGCAACAGCAGTTACAGTTTAGTAAAGATTCCATTGTTCCCAGCCTGGATCATAATTTTCTACAGCTTCAGCAGTTCAAACTCAACACCTGTTTTTTAAGAGAAAGATGAGGCTGTCTGTTCCAATAAAGATTCACATCATCAGAAAGCTTAGCAGTTCTACTCTGTCAGACTCAATGGCAATGAATTTTTAAAAAAATAGTTTTATTGGCATCTACATTACATATGATACAATTCAATTGTTCAGTCATATTAAGAAGTGTGTAGTCATCACCACGATGAATTTCAGAATATTTTCTTCTCGTATTCATTGTTGTAGCCCCCCATTTTCCCTCATCCTCACCTGGCATGCCCCTAAGTAATTATCAATCCAGTTACTGTCTCTATAGATTTACCGCTCCTGGATTTCCCATACAGAAAGTCATACAACACACAATCAGGAAGCAAAAAACAGTGAAATAATTAGAGGAAAACAATAAAAAAGAAAGCAGAAAATAATGAAAACTGAAACAACTTTAAAACATGTCAAAAGGAATACCAAATGATAAGGTATTACATTTTAATCTAACGACATCTACCATATCGACTTCGCAATGCCCTATGTTGGATAGCAAGGCAATTCACGTCCATGGACTATATAGTCAGAGGAGACTCACCAGCCACGTAAATCATGTGTGGACCCTGGCAAATGGATTTTGGGCCAACAGCCTTCTGCAAGCTATGTGTTCACAATTTAAGCTCGGATACCATGTCCTGCTTCTAATTTGGATTCTATTCTTTACAATCACAAAAGATAGTGTGTTTCTTCTACGTATAGTGACGTTGTTGGTGCATCACTTAAATGGTTACTTGTTTAATGACAAGCCTTTAAAACTTCTGGGAGTCCTGGTGATGTATTCATTACACGTTGGACTGCATTACCCAAGGCCAGAAACTGGAAACTGCTAGCTGAGGAAGAAAGATAAGACTTTCTACTCCTGTGGAGTTCTCGCTCACTCTTTGCCATCGAGCAATGTGACTCATAGTGACCCCCTAGGACAGGATAGGACTTCAAGTCCCCTCACTTCCCCCATGACTTTCTGAAAAGCCCATCTTTCTGCCATGGAATGGGCTGGTTGGGTTCAAACTGCTGACCTTGCAGATTGCAGCTCAACTCTTAACCACCATGCCACCAGGGTCCCTATTCACAGAGTTAGTCTCAGAAACCCATAGGAGCAGTTCTACCTTGTCCTATACGATTGCCATGAGTCAGATTCAACGAGATGGCAGTGCATGTGGCGTTCTGAGTTTGTAAAGACCTCAGACTCTATTCTTTATGATACCTGGCTACCATTTGATTTCTTCACTGCACTTTTATATAGCACCTACATCTTCAGTGGTCTCTTCGTGTGAGAGGAGTATTGAGCAGAGCCATGTCATAACTAATTATTCTTAGGTTGGGGCTATAATTAAGTGCAAGTCCCAACCCCATTAATAAATCTGTGGTTTATCTAGGTCTCTGGTCCACACTTTCATTTTATGATAGAGAACATTATAAATTATGTCGCTGGGTCATAAGGTAATTCTATTGATGATGTCATTAATTTAGCCAATTGTATAGAATTGAAAACATGGATAAGAAAAGAATATTATACAAGAATAAACCAGCTTCAGACCACAGAGGACTTATACAGTTTAACCTGTTGATTTGTACAGATGAACTGTTACTTTGTACAGATTAAACTCTTAAATGACTGTACACTGTTTACACAAGGGGGGTTAGTGGTAGGGCAAAACTTTAGAAAAGACTCATCCACAGATGCGGGACCATGCCTCCCCAACTAATGCATGTTATAAGAAAGTAAGTAGAGCATTAAGCAGTAAGTATATGGTAGACCCAGGCCACCAATCATTGGCTACTCTGAAATCACAAGATCCAAAGGAAAGTACAGTGACCTCCAGTCTCATAACCTTGGGATAGCAGTCATCTGCTTCTTCTCACACTAGGGTGATTCAGCCTGAAGTCCAAGGGAGTGTGTCAGTTCCTTATATAAGTTACAAGCGAGTTCACTTAGTGGGGTTTCCACATGAAATCCTTCTAGTGTGGCCTATGAAAACTGGTGTGTGCTTTGAAAGGATAGAGTCGAAAGCCTGAATCATTAGGTCAAAAGTGTCCGATTTGATTCATAATGCTAGGCATATTCAATGTTTCTCTTTAAACATTTTTTTCTCAATGGGAGGTTGTTCCAACCAACTTACCCACCAATAAAATATAACCACCTTCTCTGATATATGCTTGACTCCCTCACCCACCTTGACTTGAATTTCCAGGAGGGTTCTATTCTCATTCTGGGAGGAGCGCCCACTGATGTGGGGTGAACTCACCACAGTGCTCGATGGCAGTAACTAAATGGTCTTCTCCCTCTCCCATAACTCAAGAAACTGATCCCAGCTCAGGTGAGGGCTCCTCATTGAAGTGATTTTTTTTAAATGTACCCCCCAAAGCGGAGAGGTATATGATTTGTGGCCACTAGGCAGGCTCTCTTCCTTATTGCTTGGTAGACCAAATTATCTGTCAATGGGATTTTAATGTGACATTGAATAGAGATGTGGGCAAGTCTACCAGAACTAATTAATTAAAAAGTAGTAGACTCAGTCTTTAATTATGATCTGGAGTAACGGGAGGGAGCTCTTAACAGTACTGATTCTGCATCTGCTCAATTGAATTTTAACTCTTTTGTATATGGTATAATACTCAATTCCTTAGTTACCTTAATTTCTGCCTTTATTGCCAGATGAGGACCTTCTGCAGGGTGTGGGGGCGGGTGCTAGTCACCACTTCCCATTGAGTTGATCCTGACTCATGACAGGCCCTGTGGGTCAGAGTTAAACTGTGCTCCATAGTGTTCCCAATGACAAAATCTTTTTTCTTTCATTCTTCCTTCCTCTTTCTTTCTTTTTATTTTATTTTATTGAGTTTTAGGTAAATAATGGATGGGTTTTCGGAAGCATCTTACCAGGGTTTTCTTCCAAATCACATATGGTTGACATTAACCTCCTACCTTTTGGAGGAGAAGAAATATTTTGTAGCCAAGAAAACTCTTTATAACACCTGGGAACACCAATGTTTTCCTAACACTAATCCTGAAGGGAGCCCTGGTGGTGTCGTGGGTATGTGTTTGGCTGCGATTCACAAGGTCAGTGGTTCCAAACCAACCACCTCTGTATGGGAGAAAGATGGGGTTTTCTACTCCTGTTAAGAATCATAGTTTCTGAAACTCACAGGGGCATTCTACCCTGTCTGATTGGATCAATATGAGTCAACATCAATGCAACATGAATGAATCCCTTATCATTAACCTTTCTTACTATCCCCTACCATAATGTTTTGTTTTTTTTTAATTATATCCTTCCCCAGTACTCAGCTTTGTCCCTCAGGATCTGGATTCCTCCTTGTCCATAACCAAAGCATGAAAAGCTAAAAGAATGGTAACTTTCCAGTATAGCAGACCTTGGGACACCGACCTGAAGCTGAAGTTAGAATTCCGGAAGAAAGGAGGATAGTCAAACATATTGAGGGACAAACAATCTTGTATGTCTTTTAAGGTTGGCAGTTTCACGTTGTCTCGTCCCATTTGGTTCCTTCTCAGCAAGCCTTCATAGGTTCCGTTACACAGGGTGACCCGGTTATTGTAGTCATCCAAGCTGAGATTTGTAAGATTGAAAAGCAACACGTCTTAATCACAGAGAGCATCATCACTTTGGGCCAAGAAAATCAACTGCAATCATAGCCACAGGAAAATTGTATCACATTCCCATGCATTTTAAAAATTGATAAGATTCTCATCCCCCAAGGTAATTGTGGATTGTGGAGCTTCAAAAACATTAACGGGTCAAATATGAAAATATGCATAAATACAAATAATTAACCATTCATTATAAGAATAGAAGAAGGGCTCCAGGAATTGACGGAGTGCCAACTGAAAAGTTTCAACAAGCTGATAAATCACTGTAAGTACTCACTCATCTACGCCAAGAAATTTGGAAGACAACTGTTTAGTCAATTGACTGGAAGAGATCCTTATTGTGCCCATTCTAAAATAGTGACCAAACATCTTTTTAAGCTGAACTGGAAGCCACTCCCAGAGGTCTCTTTTCAGCAAAATAATAGATAGACTTAGGGAATCAACAATAACTTGGGAGGGTAGGCTTCTTTTTTGTTTATTTTGTTTGTTTGTTTATAATCATTTTATTGGGGACTCATACAACTCTTATCACAATCCATTGTATGTCAAGTACATTTGTCATTTGTTGCCCTCATCATTCTCAAAACATTTGCTTTCTACTTGGGCCCTTGGTATCAGTTCTTCATTTTTTGCCCTTCCTCCCAGCTCCCCTCTCCCTCATGTACCCTTGATAATTTATAAATTATTATTTTGTCATATCTTACACTGTCTGGGGTCTCCCCCACCTACTTTTCTGTTGTCCATCCCCCTAGGGAGGAGGTTATATGTAGATCCTTATAATCAACTCCCCCTTTCTACCCCACCTTCCTGCCACCCTCCCAGTATTGCCATTTTCACCACTGGTTCTGAAGGGATCATCTGTCCTAGATTCCTTGTGTTTCTGGTTCCTATCTGTACCAGTGTACATCCTCTGGTCTAGCCAGATTTGTAAGGTGATAGTGGGGGGGGACATTTAGGAATTAGAGGAAAGTTGTATGGTTTATTGTTGCTACACTGCACCCTGACTGGCTCGTCTCCTCCCTGAGATCCTTTTGTAAGGGGATGTCCAGTTGCCTACAGATGGGCTTTGGTTCCCCGATCTGCACTCCCCCTCCTTCACAGTGGTATGATTTTTTTATTCTTTGATGCCTGATTCTTTGATACCTGATTCCTTCACCACCTTATGATCACGTAGGCTGGTGTACTTCATCCATGAGGGCTTTGTTGCTTCTGAGTTACAGAAGCCGCTTGTTTACCTTCAAGCCTTTAAGACCCCAGATGCTATACTTTTAATAGCCGGGCACCATCAATTTTCTTTACCACATTCTTTACACCTTTGTCTTCAGTGATCATGTTGGAAGGTGAGCATTGTGGAGTGCCAATTTAATAGAACAAAGTATTCTTGCATTAAGAGAGTACTTGAGTGGAGGCCCAATGTCCATCTGCTACCTTAATACTAAACCTATAAATAGATACACGTAGATCTATTCCCCAATATAACATATAAATATATTTATATATGTACATGTCTATACATATATAAATACCCTCTAAATGCCCTTAGCCTCCTAGTTCTTTGCTCTATTTCCTTTTGCTTTCCTCTTTCATGCTCAGCTTTCATTCAGGTTTCAGTGATTTTTCTCGGTTATGTTGCCCTTGATTAAGAGCAATTAATCAACTATCAAACGAGCAATGCTTGTCCAGAAATAAAGTTGAGAGGGCCAGGAGGTTCAGTGGAACTGGGGGGATGGAAGAGAATGGAAATGGGATAGGTGGCGAGGGGGATCAGGGGGTGTAGCCAAATTGTGTGTAAATTACTGGTAGGGAAATTAATTTGTTGCGTAAACTGTCATCTAAAATGATACTATAGTCAGAAAAAAGATGATAGCAAGCTAAAGAAAAAGGGAGAATAGGTGGTAAAGGACACCCTTGGGATATTTTTCTCCAATGTGTACCTGGGAAAAAGTCTTGGCGCATAGAACTCTTTAAGGGCTGCAGGTGTCTTCAAGCTTCCTTCTCACTTAGTATGTCAGAGGTCATCCTCTCCTGCTCCACAGAGCTCTTCCCGCAACCACCAATATGGTCTAGCTGCATCAAACTGCTCCCAGAAAAATGTTCAAGCTTCCCACAAGTTGTTCCTTCCACCCGAGACGGATGTGCTACCACCTCATACTCTCACCCTCTTCCTCTGCATCTGAGACCATAACCACAGGCATGCAGAATCCCGAACCATAAAACATCCTAGAAAGAACCATGGCTAGAAGGACCACATTCATTGACCTTAGCTCAGTAATGCTAAACAAGCATTGTTTGTATGCAAGTACTTCTATTTTTAAAGCAATTGATCGCAAAAGGATGACCAAACATATTTAATTCACAAAAGTGATTTTTGATACATTTGCTTTTTTTAAATTGAAGCACTTAACTTTTCATAAATCCCACCATCCATGGGAAAGGCATTTTAAAAAATGTATAACAGAGGTCTGTGGGGCCGGCCCCAGTCTCAGCTATATCGACCCCTCCCCAGAAGATTGCACTACAGGGGACAGCACTGAAGATACAGCCCTGGGAGAGTGGTGGGTCTGCCCAGACCAGAGCAAACTATGAAGGAAAAAGAGAGAGAGAGAGAGAACCATTTCCTGGCCCACCAAGCCCTGAGGATGACACTCCTGCTCAGAGGAGTCAAGACACCACAGGACTGTAGGTCCTGCCCACTACCAAACCCAATGTCCCCTCCCTGACCCACAATGCTGCAGGGGACAGCACTGGAGACACAGTATGGAATTTGTGCCTAGTGCGACACCCCTCCCCCCACCGACACACACCAGGGCAAAACCTGAAGGGAGTGCAACAGAGCAGCAAGGGGAGCAAAGCAACAAAGGTCCCAGTGGAATCCCCAAAATAGACTTCAGACTCGGAGGGCAGGCTATGGCCCCTCATCAGACACAATTGGAAAACATAGCTAAGGGTCAGCAGACAGACCTGGAACTGTATAGGCCCCTTCTTCTTCTTCTTCTTCTTTTTCATGGCTGTCTATATAAGATAGGCAAGATAAACAATTCGGAGGCAAAAACAATGGGATCAGCAGTTCTGGGGGGACAGGGAGAGGGGGAGCTAGGGGAAAGGGAGGGGGAGTCAACAAACCCAAGGACCAGAGAACATGGAGGCAGCCAGAATCAATGGTGAGGAGATGTAGAATACCTGCTGGGGTTCCATGAAGGGCAATGTAGCCTAAAGGAATTACTTAGAGCCGAATGAAGGCTGAACCCAATAGTGAGACAGGAGGAAAGTAAAAAGAAATGCAGGAAAAAACCAAGGAGTCGAGAGACACTTGTAGAGGTATGAATGTAGGCATGTACATCTGTAAATATAGTCATATATAATAGGGATATAGACCTCTGTGCAGACATTTATATGTTAAGTATTAAGAAAGCAGATGGGCATTGGGCCTCTACTCAAGTACTCCCTCAATGCAAGAACACTTTGTTCTAATAACTTAGCCTTCTGTGATGCTCACTTTCCTGAAACAATTGCTGAAGACAAAATAGGTGCATAAACAAATGTGGTAAAGAAAGCTGCGGGGCTATTAAAAGATATAGCATCTGGAGTCTTAAAGGCTTATAGTTAAACAAGCAGCCATCTAGCAGGGAAGCAACATAACCCACATGGAAGATGCACAGCAGCCTGTGTGTTCATGAGATGTCAACAGTATCATGTATCAGACATCAGATGACCCAGACAATCATACCAGTTCAAATAAGTAGGGTCAAAGTAGAGACCCAAAGTCCATCTGTAGACAATTGGACATCCCCTCACAGAAGGGTCACAAGGAAGGGATGAGTTAGTCAGAGTGCAGTATAGCACTGACTAAACACAACATTCCTCTAGTTCTTTAATGTTCCCCACCCCCGCCCCCTGATGAACCACTTTTACCTTACTAATCCAGCATGTACACTGGTACAGCTAAGAGCTCTGGACACACAGAATCCAGGACAGAGAAATACCTCAGGAGTCATGATACCACGAAGGTAAGAGGAAGGTGGGGGCTGACGGGGAGAAAGGGGAAACCGATCACAAAATTGACATAATAACATGCCTCCCCAGGGGGATGAACAACAGAAACATGGGTGAAGGGAGACAATGTAAGATATAAAAACAATAATAATTTATAAATTATTATAAATTATATAGGGTTAATGAGGGTAGGAGGAAGGAAAAACAGGACTCAAGTAGAAAGAAAGTGTTTTGAAAATGATGCTGGGAACATATGTCCAAATGCACTTGATACAATTGATGGAGAGATTGTTATAAGAGCTGTAAGAGCCCCCAATAAAATGATTTATAAATATATATGTATGTATACATATGTAAACAGAATGTGTTAGAATTAGAAACATAAAGTGATTCCTCCATTTGACTCACTAAGGGACAAGAAAACCATCTCTGGCTTCCAAAGCATTATGTTGAGTGAAATAAACCAGTCACAAATTGACAAATATTATGTGCTCCTATTTACATGAAATATCTAAAATGTAGGGCCCAAAGTTACTGTATCAGAGTTTAAATTCTGAGCATGAGGACTGCCAAAGGCTATTGTTTACTGTGAAAGCCTTAAATCCATGTTTGAGTCTTCAATGAGCGTTTGCCTCCATCAAATTCATTCTGCCATCGATCAGCACTGTGGATCGATTTGCCCTCAGGAAGAGTACATTAGAACTGGATGGCTATCACTTCCCTAGAAAGGCCAGGGCAGGGATCCTAGCCATTACAGACATGCCTGAGTAAGGCCCTGGTAGAATTTGGGATCCTAGGGTCTGCATGATCCTAAGTCATATCCTGACTGCCTTGGTCAGAGGGCCCAGAACCAATCTTGGGAGCATTTCTACCTAGAATATGCATGAATCCAAATCATGGTCCCTCCCCCCACCACCCCACACCCTCCCCCGGCCCCCCAAGCAGTCCCACTATGATCTGCTGCCAGTCACTCATGACAGATTCTCTTGTACTCCGTGTCCTATTTAAATGGTGGTATTTCTGTAAATCTTTAGATGTCATGACGGTCTCCTGCTGATATCATCCTCATCCAGATGATATTATTTGTCTTGTGTAAGATTGAATAAATGTGGTTTCATCACTTGTATGTGAGATTTGGGGTCTCTTTTCTCGTCTACAACAAAACCAGAGATGAGCAGCCAGGTGAGAGACAGGGGAACTCAATCTTGGGGGACATTAAGCTCCCGTGAAAGATGATGGTACAATACTGAAGAAAAACCCCTCGCTGTCATTGAGTCAAGTCTGACTCATAGTGACCCTACAGGACAGGGTAGAACTGCCCCTGTGGGTTTCTAAGACTGTAATTCTTTACAGGGGTACAAAGTCCTAAATTTCTCCGGGGGGGATGGTACAATACTGGGATAGATAACGATGATGGTTAAACAGCAAGATGAATACAATGACACGTATACTGAACTGTACATGTAAAGATTGTTGAAATGGCAGCTATCTTACAACCAATGTATTTGCCACCATGAAAAAGGAAAGATAGGAAATGGGGTCTCTGGGTGTCCATTGCGGGGACATTCACCATTACCTATTACAGACAATTTCCCAGCTGGAGAACCGTGAGTGCTGACTAATCAGCGTCGGATCATCTTGCCTGGCTGCCCCGAAGAGCTGGTCTGTACACACATCACACTCGTTTCTCCCGGTGGCGAAGTTCCAATAGGGCAAAGCAAAGGACTCGTTGCCAGTCAGCCGCTGAAAGCAAAGGGCGCATCAAATTACTTAGCCCATGCTGCCGCGTACAGCAGGCAAAGCCCATCATGGTCTTAAGCCCGTTTCTAGCAAGTTTAACGTAATTAAATGCATACTGTTTACCAACCTGGAGATCTCTTTCCAACAATAACAAATGGTGCCGGTGCCAGGTAACGAAGGCAGGTCCTTGGTGTGAGAAATCTATGGCCTTAAATGGACGCCCTGGTCCTAAGACAATGGGAAAAAGCGTTGAAGTCACAGAATCCCTTTTTTTTTTAATGGCAAATTTTAAAAAGACAGGTATGTGTCTATCTCGTCAATAAGTTCATGTGGTCGCAATAAAAAACATAAATGGCAATCTCCTTGAAAACAACAAAGCCATTTCAGACGCAGGTAACACTCTCCAGATAAACCCTCCTTCACGGTCAACAGATTGGCTTTCTGCAGTCACTCCCAGGTCGCATTCTGCGTTAGGAGCCCCTGTTATAGATTCCGTTTTTAAGCAATAACTCATTAAGACGCAATAGATTGCCCAAAGAGTAGATCACTAAGACCTAACCTAAACAGTTAGTTTTAAAAGAAGTTTCCTCACCTCATCCCTACACACACAGATTTATGAAAGATTAATTAATAATATGGCGATTTCAACTGTACTTAATTCGGATGCAGTATGTATATACCAAAAAGAGCTTCCATGGTGCTTGCCTCACCCATCAATCAGTTATAACTACTAGCTGACAAGCATGGTCGCTGAGACCAGAGGAGCGAAAAATAGGTTGAAACCAATTTGGCTGGCCACTGGAACTGCCAATTTTAGTGAAAAGCTTTGGGCAATTTACTGACCTTCTTACTGCCCGTTCCATCCTTCTTCGCCCTTTCATAACAGCTTTGGATGGTTCTGTAGAAACTTCAGCTAACTTTAGTTCTTTTTCAAAGTGCCTATAATAACTTCAGAAGGCTGAACAGACATGAATATAAATTTAATTCCTAGATACGTCCAGAAACTATAGTTTTCTTTTCCTCTTGAGAGGCTACCCTCTCATAAAGCAAAATTTCCTCAGCGTAATGACAGGAAAGCTATAAAGCTTTATAGCCAGAAGAGCCTCCTTATCTGTCGATAAAGAAAGACAGATGCTTACCTGTGAGGCAAGGTTTCAAAAGACTCATGTTGAGAAGTTGAGAAAAGAACTGCTGTCATTGCTTTTGGCTACGTCTTTTTTTTTTTTTTAATCCAGAACAAAGTTTAAAATTCTCAAAACAAAATACTGAGGAAAACTCGAGTGATGGGAAGCGGGTGATAGGCCCAAGGACAGACCATTCTTAATGGAAACCCTCTCTATTCAAAGCAACTTCTATGTCTTCCCTCTCGCCCAGGCCCCAGCACAGGCCTCCGAATGTGAGGATCATTGCAGCTTCTGCCCAGGATTCAGAACCACTCCAGTAAAAATCTAGAATGGATTCGCATCTACCTGGAGCAAACAGGAATTAACATGTGTCCAGACTGGAAAGATAGGACACAATCTGACCTGCTTGGTTCAAACCCCCAAGCCCAAACACTGCATCGAGGCACTGCTGGCTCATGGTGACCCTGTAGGACAGGGGAGAAAAGCTCCCGTGGGTTTCCAAGACTGTAACTCTTCATGGGAATGGAGAGCCTTGTCTTTTTCCCACCGAGCGGGCTCGGGCTTTTCTCACTGCTGACCTTGGGACTCTTGCTTGGTTGGCTAATGAGCTGATAAGGAACACAACCCCTTTTCCTTGTTCTGCTTGGGCCCCACATTCTATAAGGCTGACTCTCCAAATAGCCTTTTCTCAAATACCTGACTTCAGTGTGATCCAAAGACCCAACAGGAGGAACTCGGCATTACTCAGCTTATACTTCGCCTTGACAAAATTCAGTTGACCTCATACCAGCCCTACCTGGCCTACATTGGCTGAGAATTAGGAAGTAGATTGTCAGGCCCTTCTTTGGGACACCTCTGGGCATACTCAAATACTCAACTGATCCGTTAGCAACTGAATGCATGACCACTTGCATCACTCCAAGTCGCTAAGATGCCTGAGAATTCCCAGCAGGGCCTGGGTACCGCAAAGGATCACCTGCAAGCCCAAAGGGTTAGCTGGATACACGCTCCAGACACAGTCTCACTTGGCACCAAGAATGTTCAAGTGCTTTGGTACATGCTCCCTTAATCCCTCTGATATGAAGAGACATTCACAGAGGGCCTCTCTGACCAGATTCAGGAATGTTCTCCTCTGGAATCAGAATGCATTCCCTTCCACTTGACCAACTTTTGCCTTTGAGGAGTAATCGCTTCAGAGGTACCAGTTTAAACTTGGAACCAAGAACACAAATAAGAGCAAAGACCGATTTAAAGGGTCTGCCATGTACAGGGAGAGACTGCTGCATTCTAAGGCTGGGCAGTATGTCATCATTCCGTGACTTTCATGAACCTAACACTCCCTTCAGGTTTCTGTCTTGTTAATTAACTTGTCTGAAATTAAATTCTCACCTCCCACAGCCCCAAAGGTAAATTTCATACCCTAAGCCATAAGGTGGGGGGGGGAAGGGGGGGGACCCACCTAATAACGTATCTCTGACAGAATAATAATGGAGCCACACAAAGTAGTCATAAACGCTGCAGTTAGTAATTTGTGGCTGGGTTCCATTGGGCCCGAGCAGGCCCAGCCAGTGCTGGGTGGTGATCACATAGTCCGGGTGCGTGGTCTTCTTGGACAGGTCTAAGGCACTCAGAAACTGCTCTCTCTCCTGAGGCGTCAACGAATGAATATTTTTCCGAATAACGGGTGGTTTCTTCTGATCACAGTTGGGGCCAGTCCAACCAAACCTGCAGTCTCCACAGTTATAACCAGCGAAGTTTCCTAGTTATTAAAAAAAAGGAAAAAAGATAGAGAAGGATGATTTTAAAGTTCCGATGTATTTTTAAAATAAGTTTGTGAGTTTCAACCAGAATGTTGTAGGAGGGAAGAGAGGAACGGGCTACAGAGAGCAAAGAGTGAAGTTCCGTCCCCTTCTCTCTTTTTTAGGAGTCATCGTGCCTTATTTCCAAACCCAAACCGAAAACCACTGCCATCCCGAGTCAACTCTGACTCATAGTGATACTACAGGACAAAATAGAACTTCCCTTTGGATTTACAAGGCTGTAGATCATTATGTGAGCAGAGAGCCTCATCTTTCTACCAAGAAGCCTATTCTGGAATCAAACTAATGACCTTATAATTAGCAGCCCAATGTGTAGCCTACTAGATCGCCAGGGCTCCTTTTGGTCTATCTCTGCAAAGGGTCAAAGTGCTGAAATATACACTCAGCACATAAGTAAATGAGCTGGTATCGGGAAATTTAGGTGAAATCTAACATAAACTATCTGATTTGATTCACAAATGAGACAGAGCTAAGACAAACATCAATGGAGGCTGCCAAGCTACATAGGTGAATGAGCTGCCAGGGGGGCAGGAAGTAAATCACTACAACGTTTCTTATCAACAGCACAAATGCCTTGATTTTATCATTGAAGCAAAATGGTGTGGCTACCAGAATCTCAAACACCAAGCATCGCTCTGATTAGTGTCTGGATTGCTAATTATTTTAACTTGCCCTTCACATATCCCATCTTGGCCTTCTTGATTACACATTTTGGGAGGACCAGCTCCTCATTACTTAGATAGTAATAAGTTAAAAAGCAAAACTTTCTAGTATTTTTAGAGCAAAGCTTTGAAACAAAGTTGGGGTGATAATGCTTATCTGCCAGAGGATTTAAAAACCCCAAACCCAAATTCGCTGCCATCAAGTCAACACTGACTCACAATGACCCCACTATGGGGGATCCAAGACTGTGTGTCTCCTGTGAAGAGGCTGGTGGTTTTGAACTGCTGACCATGCGATTGAAGCCTAACCTGTAGTCACTATACCACCAGGGCTCCTAGAGGTTTAAAGGGACTTTGAAAAAGCAGTTAATTGCTCTCCTCCTCCTCCTCCTCCTCCTCCTCCTCTTTCTCTTCCTTGTCCTCTTCCACATACACTCACGTCTTTTTACTTGTTATTCATTTGCCTAGGACCCTTTTGCTCTCTCGTCTCTCGCTTTGCCGGCAGTGCCCTGCACTTCTTTTAAGTTGAATGTTGAGTCCTTTGGGTCTCCCCTGGTTCTGTGTCAGCTATCCCTGCAGTGTGCTCCGCACGATGCACTCCTCTCGGTCCAGCCTGTGTTAGCCTAGTACAACGTGAGTCTTTGCTGTTGGGTGCTGCTGGGTCAACTTGTGACTCATGGTGACCCAACATAACAGAGCAGAAGCGGCCCAGAGGGTCTCTTAGGCTGCAATGTTTTGAAGTGCACAGCTTAGTAGCTCAATACATAACCACTACGCCACCAGGGCTTCTTAGCCTTTGTACTATGGGAAGAAAGCACACAGGTGTCTCTTTCTATTTGCCTGATGGATTTTTTCATGAAAGAAAATGTCCTTTAAAATAATATGTCACACCAAATGAAACTCCAGGTCATCAAATTGATTCTGACTCACGGTAACACTATCGGAGAGAGTAGGACTGCCCCGTTGGGTTTCTGAGGTATACATATCTCCAAGAACCATTTCATCGTCCTCCCTCAGAGAGGCTGGTGGGTTTGAACTGCTGACCTTGGGGTTAGCAGCCCAACATGTAACCCACTATGCTACCCAAACCCCACAGCCTTGGAGTGTCTCATAAGACGTGTTCCTCTTAAGGGTTTCCGGGTCTTTGTCTATCTTTAGGGGAGCAGAGAGTCTCATATTTCACCTGAGGAGCAGCTAGTGGGTTGACCACACGTCAGGGCAGCCATCCAACTGGACATAACCCGTGACAGCGCTGCCAGGGCTCCTGCACTACAGAATCCAAACCAAAACCACACTCGCTGCCACTGAGTTGATTCCAGCTCATAGTGCCCCATAGGACAGAGCAGAACTGCCCCTATGGGTGTCTGGGGTTACCTATATCTTTACAGCCCCCTCTTTTCCCTGGGGGAAGCCGCTGTTCACCTGGTTGTTCAGCTCGCACCCCACGACACCCCCATCTAATAGACTCACTGTCATTGAGTCAATTCGGAATCATAGCAACGCTGTAGCTGCGAGTTTTAAGATGACCGTACTCTCTTTAAGGAGCTCTGGTGGAATTGAGAAGAATTGATGGACTACCAACTGAAAGGTGGAAGTTTCAAATCCATCTGTCACTGTGCAGAAGAAAACTGAGGTTATCGACTCTTGTTGAGATTCGCTTTTCTGACCACGATAGCAACGTATGTACAAACGTGCTTGACGCAGTGGATTCTGATAAGAGCTGTACACTACATTATTTTCAACAAAGATTTACTTTTCTGTGTTTTTATTATGAATCTTCGGGGTTTACAAGAACAACATCAGCAATAGCAAATAGTCTCTCTCATTCAGCAAATAATTTCTTGAACCCCTACTCCCTACAGGGCAGTCAATGTGAAAGGTACCCTCTTCTGTGCTCCCGTAGTACTCTTGCTTCTTTTTTTAAAAAAAAACAAAACACATTTTATTAGGGGCTCATACAACTCATCACAATCCATACATATACATACATCAATTGTATAAAGCACATCTGTACATCCTTTCCCCTAATCATTTTCAAAGCATTTGCTCTCCACTTAAGCCCTTTGCATCAGATCCTCTTTTTTTTCCCCTCCCTCCCCGCTTCCCCCTCCCTCCTGAGCCCTTGATAATTTATAGATTGTTATTTTGTCATATTTTGCCCTATCTGGCGTCTCCCTTCCCCCTTCTCTGCCGTCCATCTCCCAGGGAGGAGGTCACATGTGGATCCTTGTAATCGGTTTCCCCTTTCCAACCCACTCACCCTCTACTCTCCCAGTATCACCCCTCACACCCCTGGTCCTGAAGGTACCGACAGGTTTGTTGGCATATAATTCACGTCCCACACAAGGCGATAGTCATCCACATCGAGAAGAGTTGACCAAGCATCACCACAATCAATTTTAGAAAGTTTCCTTCATTCTTTTGCTCATTGTTATTAGCTCCCCATTTCCCCATATAGTGCAAGCTTAGTAACTCTGTTTAAGCAAGCTGTTTAACCTCTCGGTATAGGATTTTATGAACAACAAGGACCTTAATATATAAAGAGAACATTATTTTAGTGCCTGCCGCAAAGTAGGTTCAATATTAGGTGCTGTACTAATACATTATTAGACACCATGTATCAAATAATATTGAGATTATTAGTTTCCATATCTGAATTGTTTAACCACTACACTATGGCTAAGTATCACATCTACACTGTGAGTCTTACGTATCATGTCTGTACCAGCGGCTTAATTTTCAGCTGAACAATAGACAGGTCTATAAAGTGAATAATAATAGAGAAAGGTACGCACACCTTAACAGTCTCAGTCATTTTATATGAAAAGTACCGCATTTGCCCAAGGACAAAGTTCAGAAGACAGGAAGGCTTGGGCAAGAAGGAGAAATGGAAAAGGGAAACAGTGGGGGAAGTGGGGGGGGGGGGTGAGGCTACCCAGAGGATTGCAATCAATAACGTAACATAAATTGTATCTGCTTTGTTAAATAGAAACTGGATTGCTCTGTAGAACTTCCCTCAATTCACAATACAAAGCCCAACAACAGAGTTCTGATGAGACTGTTGCTTCTTGTAAAGATATACAGGCTCAGAAACCAGATACAGGATCAGGATGAGTTGGAACTGACTTGATGGAACTGTGCTTTCAGTAGAATTTTACATCAATCTCATCTGGTTCTCCCCCTACCCCCTGATATTTTCCCTGCTGTTGATAGCAGCAGGAATAACAAAGCACGAGAAGCGATGCCATTTTAAAGCCTCGTGTTTAACTTGATAAGAAAATGGTGGGTGGCGGAATCTCATGTGATACCAATTGATCTATCATTGAGTGTATCCTTGAGCAGGAATTAAAGGTCAGAAGGCAGAGTCCTGTGTCTGCTAATGAGCAGGGTAAATATGGAGACAGCGAACGCAAGCAAACACTGCACGTTCCTACATGAACTACATCAACTCAACCTCAGAAGACTATTAGACTAAATAAGCTTAAAGACCACCGATTAGCGCATTTACAAGTAGCTCTAAATAGCCTATTCCTTTTAATTAAAGATTCTATTATTTTAATAACAATACTTCATACTCCCATAGGGCCTTTCATCTACAGAGCTCAAAAGGAATTTACAAGTGTGGTTGAATCATTATCCCCATTTCAGAGATTGGAAAATGGAGGCACTCAGTCACTTGTACCAACAAGAAATTCTCAGCCAATTGTTCAAAACCTATTTAATGTGCAAGCTTTTCAAAAGCCTGAAGACACACCTGCAACTGGCATGCTTTCATAAATGTCAACTGGCAGGTAAGATTTGGAAGGTAACTGACTTATGCCAAAGTGTCCTGAAATGTTGCTCTGTTAGGTAGCTTAGCCTAGGGAATTGGGAAGTCCATTTACACATGTCCAGGTGAGCCAGCATAGGAAAGCTGGATTTTCCCGCCAGTGGGCTCAGATGGACGTTACACCTGGAGCAGCCCACCTGGGCCAGGTGACTGCAATTCAGTCAATGGGAGCGACCTGGGGTCGTTCACCACGCCTCCCCCGGGAACCCTTAAGAAGGCAGGAACCGAGAGGGAGAGGGTCTTGCTTGGGTGGTCTGGTCGTCTTCATGGGAGGAGAGAGATCCTTGCATGACCTGGGGCAGTCTCTGCCAGGCCGCATGGTCAAAGGAATCCTATGGGTGCCGCGTAAAACCTGATGCTTCTTTGAACTTTCATTAAATTCACTTGGATCACGAGCCCGGCTTCGGCGTGAAATCTTTCTCGCGTGGAGCCAAGGACCGAGTCTGGAATCTAGTCCCAGAGAGAGAGACCTTACAGCTCTTCCAGCATAATGTGGTGGTGGTTGTGTTCCAATGTAGTTCTACAGAGAATAATAAAGAATCGAGCATAGCATTTTTCAAGTTCTTTTTGCAAGCGTTTGTATTCATTTCTACTTACAGGGTTAACCACAGGATTGAATTAACCAATGAATTAAGAAAATTCAGAGTCATAGGTAGTCGGAAGCCCAGAAGATAATCTACACCTCTTCCCCAAGGGATTTTGACCACCCTTAGGGGTGGTCCAGGCTTGCAAACGGGGAATGGTTTGGGGGCTGAAGGTCAGGTTTAAATTCTAATTGAGCAAAAATGTTAACCTGGAAAAACTGTCCTAGGAAAGCAGGCGACTCATCATTGGGAGAGAATAAATCGAAGGGCCAGAGCCTTGTGTTCAGAGACATGGTAGGACTCACGGAATTGTGGATATTAAATAACTTTCCAGTCAGGTGTCCTGAGATGCAAAGAAATAGACAACTGAGGAGTCCCTAATGGCTAACAGAACAAGAATCAGAGTTGGGGCTGAGAGCCAGGGGTTGTCCTGGCCCTGGCTTTCTTGAGACACCATGCAGTCAAGCAGGTCTTCCTTAAACCCTCCTAACAGCCTGCACGTACAGGACAGTGGTCCCATTCCTGGCCCACTGCCTTCTTGGGAGAGCCCTAGTGGTACCCAGGCTGGACTACCCAATAAGTAAGATATGCACAGGCCCCACTGAGCCTTCTGAAATGATCCAATCTGCAGTGCTCCGTTTCACCTGTCCCCCACAACGTCAAAGATATAGAGAACTCATGAATTTGCTCATCACAGATTAGTACGTAAACACGATTACACTTGTGCATACCTTGCTTCATAGTTAAGCCACATGGATGGCTCAGTGGGTAAGCACTTCCCTGCCAACCAGAAATTCAATGGTTTGAATCCACCAGTGTCTTCTTAGAAGAGGGATGTGGCAGTCAACTTCTGGAAAAATGGCAGCCCGGGGCAGGAAACTGTGGGGCAGTTGAACCCTGTCCTCAGGACTTGCTGTGTGTCCAGACCAATGAGATGGCAGTGAGTTTGGATTGGTCCTTTTGAGGCATTTACTTCCTCATTGTGATGCACAGAGCAGGGAGTCCCTTCCTTATGTTTTCAGAAAGGAGCATACTGTGGTGCTAAATTTCTTTCACTTCCAGAGGATTATATTTAAACAGTCCCTCAGTGAAATAGTTAATGTTTATTGTGAGCCTCGCCTTTTGAGTTCTCTGGTCTCTTGCTTTGTGATGGTCAGACCAGGGTGCAGCTGCCTTAGCCAGTTCCCTGCTTCAGCTGGCAAGGCTCACTTCCGGCAAGACATCCCTGAGGAGAAGCACATGGACCTACCCCAATGTAGCCCTGGGTTCTGGAGCAGCCGTGTGGAGACCCCTGGAAGTGCTGAGATGCTGACACGTTCACTGATTTGGCTTTCCCCCCTGCAGTCGGCATCATAGTGTGTGTTTTGTGAGATGGAGAAGGACTTTATGGACTGGTGTCCGACATATGGGTTAATAGGTTAATGTTGGACTTGTGAGCTTGGGCAGTACTGGATTGGGATCTTTTCTTGATGTGCATTTAACCTTTATATAAAACTCTCTCTTATACATGAGTTTCTGTGGATTTGTTCTCTAAAGTACCCAGAATAACACACTCAGTAAAAAAAAAAAAAAAGGTAGCAATTGTTTCTATTCCACTATTCACTAGTCTATTTTGTCACTCCACCTTACTTTAGGAACTTGCTAAGCAGGTAAAAATTGAAAAGTAGGTGGTGATAAGTTAACAGTTATATCTGACTTCTAAAATCATCTGCCCTGGGCTTTGATGAAATGGAAATGCCCAATCTTTATAACTCATGGGCCTTTACCGTTGCTTGACCTGGAAATAATTATTCTGGAAGTAGTTTTGAGTCACCAACGAAGCAGTTACCATGTTAATGTGATTTCCAGCAGCACGGCTGACATGGGCCTGCTGCTTCGCGTTAGGCAGAAGAGCTATGAGAATCTGCGAGGCAATGGCAAGAGAATTAAATACTTAAAGAACATAGAAGACGTGAGCAGTATATACCCAGCATGCTGTTATAATATTATTGGCCAAGGGCAAAACGAGGCCCAAGAGTCAATCACAAAATTAGCAACATGACTACAAAGTGATTTTAAAGTAAGATTTTTGAGAAAAAAATTTTAAATGTTGTATTAACAACTGACAACTACTTTAACACCCTACGTTTCACGTATTCTCCTTGCCCTTGTGTTTGCAGAGTGAAACTGCTCCATAGGGGTTTCGAGGCTGTAGAAACAAGCCTGATTTCCAAGCTGCCTCTCAACCAAAACCCCAAATCCCTACCATACAGACCATATAGGGCAGGGTAGAATTGCCCCTGTGGGTTTCTGGGTCTGTAACTCTATGGGAATAGAAAACATCATCTTTCTCGTGAAGAATACCTGGTGGTTTTGAACTGCCGACCTTGTGATTCGTATCCTCGCATACACCCCCACTTACACCACTGTGCCACCAGGCTCTTCTAACAAGTACAGCTTCCCCTGTGGGTTTCTGAGTCTGTAAATCTTTACAGGAGCAGAAAGCCTTCTCTTTCCCCTACAGAATGGCTGGAAGTTTCAACCTGCTGGCCTTGGGGTTAGCAATTCAACCTGTAATTTACTACACTGTGAGGGCTCCTTTAAGAGTCTCTCAAAAGGAAATTCACTGCCATCAAGTTAATTTTGACTCATAACAACCCTACAGAACAGGGCAGAACTGCCCCCTGAGGATTTCTGAGACTATAAACCTTTATGCGAGTTGAAAGCCTTATCTTTGCCCTATGAAGCATCTGGTGGCTTTGAATTGCTGACTTCCCTGTTAACACCCAAGCAGCCCACTGCATCAACAGGGCCATTAAGGCACCTCTTGGTGGCTATAAAACACCAACCTTTGGATAGCAGTTGGGTTTGTGGACTCACAGCTTTGTAGGTATTAGCTACCAAGTTGGTTCTGATGCATAACAACTCTATTTACAGTAGAATGAAATAGCTCCTGGTCCTGAGCGCTCCTCAGCCTGGTCTGTTTGAGTCCATTGTTGCAGCCACTGTGTCATCTTATTGAGTGTCTTGCTCCTTTTCATTGCCCTTCTACTGTTCCAAGCCCTGGTGTGCAGTGGTTACTCATTGGGCTGTTAACTACAAGGTCAGCAATTTGAAACCACCAGCCAGCTCCTTGGGAGAAATGGGAGACTTTCTTCTCCTGTAAGGAGTTTGTCTCAGAAACTCACAGGGGCAGTTCGACCTGTCCTATAGGGTCACTATGAGTCTGCATGAGCTCACTGGCGGTGAGTTTGGTTTGGTTTTGTTTTCTACTGTCCCGAGCATGAAGTCCTTCTCCAGACACTTGTCCTTCGTGATAACATGTCCAAACTATGTGAGATGACTTCTTGCCATTCTGGCTTCTAAGGAGGACTCTGGTTGTACTCCCCACACAACTGGACGTAACTCAACATTTTCCCATGTTCCAGCCTCATGGGAGAACAGAAGTTAAAAACACGTTTGGACGGGAACAAAGGTGTATGCAGCCAGCTGCTCTGAAGGGCTTTGGGGGGGCTACTGGTGCCACTGCTGAGCTGAGGCAGGAGCATCAAGCCAGGGTCAGAGAGGCTTGGAACCAGAGGAGACATCCAAGAAATGGGTACCAAAAGAGACTAGGGTCTGAAAGAGAGCCACTGTGAGGAAATTCTAAATGTCTAATTCACATCAGGACCAGAGTGAAAAAGAATGTGTGTGTTGGGGCGTGGGGAGGGCCGGCGGGGAGAGGGAGCATTTTTAAACACTAACAACCATCCGTTCCCCAGCTGACTGAGGAAGCTGTGCCTTGCCACTTCTCGCCAACGTTAGCAAAATTACATCCCAGTCAGCCCTTTAATGAGTTGATGGACCCCACCTGGGATCTGCTCCAATCATCAGAAATGCAGAGATGAGGCTTCAGAACCTTGGCCTGGTCTTCTTCCTTCCAAATGCCAAGCCTCACCCACTCCTTCAACAAGTGCAAACCCATTACAGAAGGAGAAGGATCCGAACCGATCTTGAAAGGACTTGTTCCCAGTTTCAAAGTTGATTGTGAGCCCTTTAGCATCGCTTCCAGGAAGCAAGTCAACAGTGCGTTGGCAAGGGTTCTTATGATCAGGCTTGCCCATGTCATATTTATTTCATGTTCATAATTAGCTACACGAATATAACGAGAACACCATGGGCAGCATATAACTAGAACATCAGCCTTAATCCATCTGCTTCCTGCAGAATAGCAAAACTGGGCCTGACTTTCAAAACCTAGTCTCTGTGAAAAGTTTCATCTTTTTCCCCAGAAGGGACTCTTTGGGGCCCACCCCACAGCTCTGAGAGTGGGCCACGGTTGCCCACAGGGACTTCTTACCTGTGCACCTGCAGGTCCGCTGGAAAAACTTCCTGGGCCACTGCTCTCGGTCATCTCGGTTCCGCAGGACATAAGGGCCACTCCAGGGCCTGAGGTCAGCTGAAACCTCTCTACACTGCCCCCGGCCTTCCTGCCAGCCGCACACATTGGCTGGCTCCACGCCCAGTGGTGGACAGCACTCTTTGGATGCCAGGCTGTCCACTGTCATGCAGACCCGGGGAAACTGAGCCCAAGTCGAGGGCAGAAGCCCACAGCCCAGGCAAGCGAGCATGAGTCCCCACGTTAAAGGGCCCATGGCTTTAGACCTAGGAGAATCTCCTCTCACGCCAATTCTCTCTCTCTCCGCCACTCTGAGCTTCTGGAGCATTCGCTTTGTTCTCTTTCTTTCTTTCTTTCGGAGGTAATATTGAGGGGGGCTTATTTTTGCCGTCAATCCCTCTTCTCTTCTAAAAACAATACAAACAAGCTTTAAAAACCACAGAATCCACACGTGTCCACAGGCACGCACACACTTTTATGTGGTTCAAAGTCTGAGACAAGTAAAGCAAATTCCATGAGAAGCAGCCAGATTTAATGAGCGAGCTGCTGTTCACCAGGCTCCCCTCGGTTAAATCAGGCTTTGTCTAATTGAGTTAATTTACAGAATACTCCAGCCATACTCCTGATTACGCTGCTGTGTCTATAACCGCTCCTTTTCTCCTTGACTTTAATTGCCTTGAACTCAGTTCAAAAGCCAAATGCCGCGCTGCCTTTACTGCGGTGGGCCTGCCAAGCCACGGGGCCTTGTGGGGCTTATGTAAGGGCTGGGAGAAGCCTTCATTAGGGGGATTAGTACTGGGAAAAGCCTCATCATTAGCACATGACCCAAAGTGCACAATGAAGTAGATAGAGTTTCTGGCTTTGTTTCAAGAGGGTAAAACCATCGTCTTTATCTGGGCTCCTGTGCTCCCGCCAAGCTTGTGACCTAAGCCTTCCCAGGGAGTCAATGGAAGCAGTTAAAACTCCATCAAAGGCCCTTCACAGAGGACCATGCAGGGCGGCCTACAGTTCACTCGTGAGTGCTCACTGACGCGCTGGGGAGATCGCTGCAGGGGGTCATCCAGCCTCACAAATAAAGAAACCTTGGGTTCGGTCAGACATACAAGGAACAGCTTTGTCCCACCACTACCGATGCTCTTCCTTCCAAATAATAACTCCCTCTTCGCCTAATTGACTCATCTTCCCAGCAAGTCCTTTCAATTACACAATGTTGCATGCTACTAGAAACGGAGAGTTGTCTTTCTCTAATTATCATGGGGTGGGGGGGGGGGGAAGTTCCTCACATCTAGACCAATAGGTTGCATCATGGGAAATAGAAAAGAATGGGAGTTGTCAAGGTTTGCATCTTGCTGTACCCACAATCAAGGCCGCAGCCGAGGGATCAAAGAGTGCATGGCATTCAGTTGATCTGCTGCTCAAGACCTCTGTAAAGTGTGCAGAAGCAAGGGGTCCCTTTGAGGACTAAAGTGCATCTGACCCATGATATTGTCCATCACTTCTGACGCATGTGAAAGTTGGACATTGAATAAGGAAGGCCACAGAAGAATGAACACGTTATGGCACTGGCAAAGAATTTATGAAAAGTCCCACCGACCGCCAAAGTGACAACAACACACGATGTCTTAAGAGAAGGAAGGCCAGGTTGCTCCTTCGAAGCAAGGAGGCAAGACTTCGTCTCCCAGACTTTGGCCTTGCTGGCAGGGAAGATCCGGCCCTGAAAAAGGGCATCGTGCTCGGTAGAGTGCAGGGGCAGCAGACTAGAGGAAGAGCCAGGAAAAGATGGGTTGACATTGTGGCAGCAAAAAGGGTCTCGAAGCTCAGGACAACTGTGAGGCTGGAGCAGCACTGGGCGTGGCTTCCTTTTGCTGTACGGAGGCTTCACCACAAGTTGGGATTGACTGTGTGGCACCGGAAGACAGTCAGACAGTGGGGCATGAGGGCTCACATGCTCGGTTGTCTAATTCCTGTTAGAAGATGAACATTGTCAATCTTCAGTCTAGAAGGCAATACCCCGAGGCTAGGGGAGGCGAGTGGTACAGATCCCCCCCCCCAACGCCCCGAGGCTGGGGGAGATGAGTGGTGCAGGGAGAGGTGAGTGGTGCAGATCCCCCTGAGGCTGGGGGAGGTGAGTGGTACAAATCCCCCTGGAGCTGGGGGAGATGAGTGGTGCAGGGAGAGGTGAGTGATGCAGATCCCCCTGAGGCTGGGGGAGGTGAGTGGTGCAGATCCCCCTGAGGCTGGGGGAGGTGAGTGGTACAGGGGGAGGAGAGTGGTGCAGATCCCCCTGAGGCTGGGGGAGGTGAGTGGTATGGGGGGGGGAGAGTGGTGCAGATCCCCCTGAGGCTGCAGGAGGTGAGTGGCGCAGATCATCAATGGGGAACATGTCAGAGCATTGGCTGATTCTGGCAGAAACATGCTGCAAGTGCCTGTGGAAAGAGACAAGGTCCACCCGTTTTGGTAAAAACTTTGTATTGGGGCATAAAGAAGAAAGCTGTCACATGGTAAACAGATCCCTAATGTTATAAACCATGAACCCCTGCCCTCGGTGTCACCCCCATAGTATTAAAATCCCTAAAACAAGATCCACTACCATCACCCTAGGGAACAGAGTAGAACTGCCTCACAGGGTTTCTGAGACAAAATCATTCCCGGAGTGTACGGCCTCACCCTTCTCCCGCCGAGAGCCACTGGCTCACCAGGGTCCCTCTCGAAATACTGTGACTAGCAAATGACACGTCTCCATCCTGCACCCCAGAGCACTTCAATCAGAATCTCTGACCGGTGGCAGTATCCATTTAATGCGTCTAATTGCAGGCTGAGTGGAAATGCACTGAGTCAGAATAGGCTCCAAAGGAAAGGTTGAAATAGAGTCAGCTAAGAGATGCCAGAGATGGGTGGAAAGTGAACTAATACCAGAATCACAACATCTCAGCATGAGAAGGCTTTTCTAGTGCTCTTTCGAGGGCTCCATTTGTGTGCATTGACTCTTACTGCCATGCCAGCATTAGGGTACTTTTAGATTGTATTCTATGCTTTGGGAGGTTCTCTCCCCGCAGCCAAGGAAACCCCATTTCCTTCAAGTCGATTCCAACTCAGAGTGATGCTACATGGAACACCCCGTCTTTGCAGGAGCACATCGCCTCCTGGAGAGCGGCTGCAGAGTTAGATCCACCACCTCTCTGGCTGGCAGGCCTAAGGCTTACCTGACAGCATCACCAGGGATCCTTGGGTGACACCCTGAAGTTCCACAAATACTACAGTCCAATTTCCTGCATGCTGAAGCTGCTGGAGACAATAGCTCTCATGTCAGAATGTCTTAGGTCTGTCTACGTCCTAGAAATCCTTCATTTCATTAATGGTCCTTGCTGGCAACTCATCCAGCCCCTTTGACAACATTTAGCAGCATCATATACAGGATGTCACAAGTCCCCCACAGCTTAGCTCTGCTCTTGACCTCTGCTGGGAGCTCCCAAACATATACTTAACTTCTGACCTGCCTTCTCCTCTAAGAGGTTCAGCCATCTCTCAATGAACACACCCAATGCAGAAATTGTGTTTGCTCCTCCTCCTACCAAACATCTTCCTCCATTGGCGTTCTCCATCATAGTAAACAGTATCATGGAAACCCACTAAGTCACTCTTGATTTGTCTCTTTCCTCCAGTCTTCACTACACGTGGGGTAAAATCCAAGCTCCTTTGCTCAACCTATAACAGAGCGAAGAAGTGCTGGTGGTGCAATGGTAACGGGGCTTGGCCACTAGCCAAAAAAGAACAAACTCACCCACTGGATGTTACAAGAGACCTGGTTACCTGCTTCCCCAAAGATTACCACCAGGAAAGCCATCTGGGGCAATTCTACATTATGACATGGGTCACCATGAGTCAGAATCAACTGTAAGGCCCCAACCACATAGGGGAGCTTCTCAAAGTGTGGTTCTCAGTTGATTCACAAACTGCTTGTTCCCAGTGTGCCCTAAGATATGTACAAAAATCAAGAGTAATCACTTAGAACATTCTTATAGTAATTCAGTATTACCATCACAATCACGTACCTCATCAGTGGACTCTAGCCATCGAGGAGGATAGATTTCAATTGAGGGGTAGTCAAACCTGCTCGCTCGGTGATTGCAGGGGTATAACACCAACTGAGAACTAGTCATGTGTAGTTGGATCTTATGTGAGTCTGTGGCAGTTGGATTTTCTGTCAACTTGAACTTGTGTGAAGGTGTATGAGAAGAGTCTAACCTGCCAATCAAGTTATAGCCTGAAGGTTCTTTCCTGGAGGTGTGACCTTTTTGTAAGAGAGGTGCTGGGACCACCTCCCCTCTCTGCCCCATCACCCCCTCACCCCCTGCCTGCTGAGATTCTCTGCCTGCTCCAGGGACAGCCCCACATGGGCTGATTACACCTGGCAGCCAACCTGAGAGCCACCAGCACCTTGCCATGTTTTCACCACATTTGGATCCACTGAACTCAGCACCCTCTTGCCTGTGACCTTTCTGCACCCTGCCTCACCTTTCTGCATTATCTCCCTTCTGCCAAGTTCAGCTAGAGAGGACTCCAGCTAGTATCTGCCCCATGGACGTAAGTTTGATTGCTGTGCACTTGATCTAGAATTCTTCTGCTCGTTTAGATCAAGTACTTAGCCGGTTTCCCATCTATTTCACTCCAGGAACGCTGTGCCTAAGTAGCCAATGCCATAAACCCACGAGTCAGGTCATTCCGATTACCATGTGGACACTGCTGCTCATTCAGGTAACCATGCCCACCTCTCCTTTGATGATTAAATGCCGCTGCTTGCTCCTACCACCATAAGGCCCAAACAGCCCCATTGTAGACAAGAGTCTCAATTCAATCAGGGAAGTTCTAATTGTGTCCACTCGGCCTTTCCTGCCATACTAACACGTACTCCACATTTGAGGGATCCAATATGGGGACTCTGCCACTTGCTGAATATGCCTTTTCCAGTGATTCATTCCGGAATTGGGGAAATGACAGCAGGGTAGGTGCAGAGACCCATTGGACCCACTGTGAGACTAATCTGAGTTCAAATTCCATTAACAACTAGTCTCCGTATGCCCCCACTCTGACTGGCTGGCTTTCCACACATGTTGGCTCTCTTCTGCCTGGAATGTCCGTGCTCTGGGTCCTTCTGCAGCTCTAGAGTCAGCTCCGGAGAGAGGCCCTCCGTGGCCTTCACTGTAACAGGTCTGCAGCCACCCACCTTTCTCTACCACAACGTGCTACCCTAGTTTCTTTAGAGCACTTTTCACGATCTAAAAAGAACTGACTTCTTTCTTTACTCTCTGGTAGGCCAGGCTCTGTAACAGAGGTAAACTCCGGAGAAGGAAGAGCTTTAACTGTGCTGTGTTTGCCCAGTGCTTGGCAAAAACAGGCTGCCTGATACTGTTTGTCATATGAAAGCGCTTCACAAGGTTGTAGAAAAATGGAACTGAAGGAGAAGGGGATTTCCCCTTGGCCTTTGGAGCCCTGCTCATAAAATCTTGCCATATACAATCAACTAATATTAAATGAATAAATAATATACAATCGATGGAGAAATGGAGAGTGGTTTCTGTACCTCTCCAAGAATGGCAAAGCATGGGGGCTTCCCTCTCCGTGCCTGCACTTGGGTGAAAGGCTGAAATGTTTAAAGGGAACAGCTTCGAGGAAGCTGAAATCCCATCAGCCTGGAACAAATAGAGTGTCCAGCACAAAGTAAGCATTTAAAGTTACTTGATACGCTACTTCCCCAAATCATAATCACCCCCATGGAATATGAGAAACTCCTTATTCCCCACGTGCAGACACCAAGTGTAATGTTCTGCATCTAGAAAGGGGGCAAGGAAGACAAAATCAGCCAGAGAAGAAAAACCAAATGCTTGAGAAGCAAGGGGGGAAAAATTAAAAGAATAAATCATTTGACCTGGATTTGAATTGGCAGGGGATACTTTGAGGATCTTCATAAAGGACGAGCAGTTTACTTAGGATTTGGCAGGACATTAAGTTATGTTGTGGAGAAATAGCACATGAAATGTGTAACATACTTTCATATCAGCTACTGCAGCTCCCAGTGCATTTTTATACGCGCCAACGGAAAGATTTCGCTCAAGGTCAAATATCCACAAATGTTGTTCTTCCCTGCAGCAACTAGATCATCCCAGACTTTTGAACCTCGCAATTCTTAGGGTGTTGCTCTAGTCTTTGCCTTGCCCAGTTATAACCCTTGAGGATGAATCTGCTACCCTGCATCAAGCAAGTGATCCATACAGTCTATCGCTTATTTTCCTTCCCTTATTTATGTTCCTGGATTCTGAGATCCTTATTTGACCCAGTTACAAATTTAGCTGTATTTTTTCAAGCCTGCCTCAAATCCTTGTGTAAAATGAGACATCCCCACATATGGGGAGCTTCAAATAAGTTCATGGGAAATTTTAATTATCTTTTCATTCCATTTTTCCATGAATTTTTTAAATTATTTGTATATGTCTGTATACGTACAGCAATAATTAAAACCCAGCCAGCTGTTGTTTTTAGGCAAGACAGAATGCACAGAAGAATTCAGAAAGAATCTCTGAGAAGTTGGTTTGAAGGGGTGACAGATCTAAGACTTAAGGCCAAAGGACCTAAGCTGATAAACTTGGCTGCAATTCAACATTGCCTTCCTTACAAAAGAGAACAGCTCTGCTAGAAATTAAGTAGCAGAAACCAGAAGATATCTTTTTTTTAAATCATTTTATTGGGGGGCTCATCTACTTCTTATAACAACCTATATATCAATTGTATCAAGCACATCTGTGCATGTCGCCATCATCATTTTCAAAACAGTTTCTTTCTACTTGAGCCCTTGGTATCTGCTCCTCCTTTTTCCCTCCCTTTCCTACCACCCTCGGGAACCCTTGATAAATTATACATTATTAACTGTTTTCATATCTTACACCATCCACTGTCTCCCTTTGCCCATGTTTCTGTTGCTCGTTCCCGTGGGGTGGGGTGGGGTGGAGGGGTGGTTATATGTCAATCCTTGCAATCAGTTCCACTTAGGAGAAGATAGCTTTTTAAAAAAAATCTTATCAAAATCCATACATGAATCCATTGTGTCAAGCACATTTGTTGCCATCATCATTTTCAAAACATTTGCTTTCTGCTTGAGCCCTTGATATCAGCTCCTCAGTTTTCCCATCCCTCCCCACTCCCCCTCCCACATGAACCCTTGATAATTTACAAATTCATATTATTTTGTCATATCCAATGAATCCCCTCACCCACTTTTCTGTTTTCTATCCCCCAGGAAGGAGGTTATATGTAGATCCTTGTAATCGGTTTCCCCTTTCCACCCCGCCCTACTTCCACTCTCCCAGTATCGCCACTCTCAGGACTGGTCCTGAAGCGATCATCTGTCCTGGATTCCTGTGTTTCCAGTTCCTATCTGTACCAGTGTACATCCTCTGGTCTAGCCAGATTTGTAAGATAGAATTGGGATCATGATAGTGGGGTGGGGGGAGGAAGCATGTAGGAACTAGAGGAAAGTTGTGTGTTTCATTGTTACTACACTGAACCTTGACTGGCTAATCTCTTCCCTGCGACCCTTCTGTAAGTGTCCTGTTGCCTACAGATGGGTCATGGGTCCCCAATCCGCACTCCCCCTCA
This sequence comes from Tenrec ecaudatus, assembly GCF_050624435.1. Taxonomy (NCBI): domain Eukaryota; kingdom Metazoa; phylum Chordata; class Mammalia; order Afrosoricida; family Tenrecidae; genus Tenrec; species Tenrec ecaudatus. The sequence goes on from NC_134540.1 coordinate 150,810,435, forward strand.
TTCACAATGATTTGATTTTTTGTTTAAAGCCTTTAAGACCCCAGACGCTATATCTTTTGATAGCTAGATACCATCAGCTTTCTTCACCACATTTGCTCATGCACCTGTTTGTCTTCACTGATCGTATCAGAGAGGTGAGCACATGATGATATGATTTTTTGTTCTTTGATGCCTGAGAACTGATCCCTTCAGCACCTCATAATCACACAGGCTGGTGTGCTTCTTCCATGTGGGCTTTGTTGCTTCTGAGCTAGATGGCCACTTGTTTACCTTCAAGTTTTTAAGATCCTAGACGCTATATCTTTTGGTAGCTGGGCTCCATCAGCTTTCTTCATCACATTTACTTATGCACCCACTTTGTCTTCAGCAATTGTGTCAGGAAGGTGAGCATCATGGAATGCCAGTTTAATAGAACAAAGTTTTCTTGCATTGAGGGAGTACTTATGTGGAGACCTAATGTCCATCTACTACCTTAATACTAAACTTATAAATATATGCACATAGATCTATTTCCCATCCTCACATATAAATATATTTACATATATACATGTCTTTATTTAGACCTCTACAAATTCCCTTTGCAGGACAAAATCTCTCTCTCTCTCTCTCTCTCTCTCTCTCTCTCTCTCTCTCTCTCTCTCTTCTTTAAATACTATTTTATTGTGTTTAAGGTGAATGTTTAAATAAAAAATTAGGTCTCATTTAATAATTTCTACATAATTTATTTCAGTATCCGGCAATGGTTCCATGCTATCCATTGATTTTCAGTGAGTAATTCCTCTGGAGTGGACAGCCTATTCCTTCCTGTGGTCTTTTCTGAGTCTGGGAGCCCTGCTGAAATGTGTTCCCTTTGGGTGACCTTGCCAGTATTTGAACTACTAGTGACATAGCTTCTGGCATCACAGTACACAAACCACCCCAATATGACAAACTGACAGGCTCGTGTGCCTGTGGAAATTGGACATTGGGTAAGGAAGACTGAAGCAGAATAGATGCATTTGAATTTTGGTGCTGGAAAAGAGTATTTTTTTGTCTTTATTTTTTAAAAACATTTTGTTAGGGACTCATACAACTCTTATCACAATCCATACATACATCAATTGTGTCAAGCACATCTGTACATTCTTCCTGACAAAGAGTATTGAAAGTTCTGTGGACTACCAAAAGAAAAAACAAACGTGTCCTGGATGAACAGCCACAAAAGAAGTTCAACAAAATCCTGACATTTCTTAGGATAATTACCTCAATGTCTTTGTTTTCTTAACAGATCCCTTCAAAAATAATTTTTAAGTCTGTGTTAGTGTCCTAAGTGCTTCATCAGACCTTGAACCTGGCTAGCCCTGTGGGTGAGAATGAAAATCTGCAGTCTGAAATCTCATGGGCAGGAGAGGCCAGGGACTGCCTGGCTGGTGGGTCCTGGATGCTCATCTGCTTCGATTAGCATATTTGATTATTGGCCAAACTTTGAGGTTCCCCAGCAGACAGTGTGGGACAGAAGCAACTGGGACCATAGAAGACTATAGCCAGGGTCAGGCTTAACTCTGCACTGAGGGGAGTCCAGTCTGCCAAGGAACGTGATGGACTTGGTGAATGACTGATGCGTCCCAAATATTAACATGACCCAGGGTCCTACTGCTGCCCAGCCAGACAGGATATCGCTCCCTCTCCTGTTCCTCTAGTTCATAGTGACTGCATAAAGAGACTTTGGAGCCAGTCACATTCCTAACCAGATTCCCCAAGGAAGGGCAATTTAAGGCGCCTCCCTCCTCGTCATAAAAACAGTCAGCAGTTGCCCCATTAGATTGCTGTGAGAAGCCCAAATGCATATGGATCAGGCATCTGCAATAAGGATGTTTAATGAAGGCGATGAGGAAAATGCTCCCTGCTAGCATGCTCACTCTTCTCCCAGCACCTCTTTTAGTGAACTTTCCCCCAAACAACTCTCATTTCCCCAGACCCATTCCCATACGCTTACACACACACACACACACACACACACACACACATGCACACACGCACACACACACACAGACCCCTGGGTTGAGGACTGTGCATGGGAGGAAGAAGAGCTTTATTTCCTTCAATTCTCTTCTTGAACCAATGTTGCATATTCTGTATTGTGCCAACAATTTTATATCATTTAGGTTTTAGCATTCATTATCTACGACTAAAATAGTTTCTAATTGTATTTATAATTTTTGTATGTGTATTTGTTGATGCCACCCTCTCCCCTCACTCTTTTTCTTTCTTTCTTTTTAAAAAATCATTTTATTAGGGGTTCATAAGGTAACGCATGGGCAGATTGAGACAATCAATTTGCTGCCAGTGGAAACAATAAAAATAAGGACTTGATTGTACGGAAAGTTCTGAAACTCAATAAATAAGCAGCTATAGAGCATAGATTTGAATGATCTGGGAGTAGAATATTGGTGAAATCCAAAGGTCAAAAGTTCAAGTCCAAAAAAAAGTTCAAGTCCACCCAGAGATACCTCAGAAAAAGGGTCTTGCAATCCCTTTCAAACGATCACCCACTGAAACCCCTATGGAACACAGGTCTTCTGATACCCACGTGGTCACCATGAATAGGAATGGAATCAATAGCAATGATTTGGGTTTGGTTTTGTTTTCCATTTAGAAAAGAACACCTTTAGAAAGTAAATCCTTTCTTTAAAAGACTACTTTTATTGGCATATACTTCACATATCATACAATTTAATTGTTTCATTACATAAGATTTGTGCAATCATCACTATCAGTTTCAAAACATGATTTCTTCTCTTATTCATTAATGTTAGCTCCCCATTTCTGCCCATTCCCCCATGACTCTAGGCAATTATCCATCCAGTTACTCCCTCCAGAGATCAACCTGTCCTGGATTTCAAATACAGAATATCATACAAAACACAGACAGGAAGCAAGCAAACAAACAAAACACAATAACAATGACTAGACAAAATATAGAACAACCTCAATTAAAGAAAATGTTGAAAAGGGAAACACTTTCAAATGGGTAAAAAGGGAAATCAAATGCTAAGGTATTAAATCTGCTTTAATAAATGTTACTATATTCTCTGTCTGATCGCAAATCCATTCACATCCCCAGACTGTGGTCAGAGGGGATCCACTAGGGACTTAATCCATGTGTGGACCCTGCAAATGGATGTGGCCATCCACTGTCATCCATAGCCTTCCGCAAACCAAATGTTCACAGTTTAAGCTCTGATTCTATTCCCTCTTTTGGATTTAAAGTGTATTATTTACAATCCTTGGATCACATAGGGTGGTGTGCTTCTTCTATGTAGACTTAGCTGGCACCTCCCTTAGATGGCTGCTTGTTGTAAACCAAGCTTTCAACACTCCAGATCCTGTTAGGAAAGCGCTTCCTTTCACCGTCTCCTTCTACAGTGGAAGCATGAATCTGAGTGGAAAGAGATGCTCTGGCTATTATAATTCTGCATTTCAGCACTGAGCCCTTATTGCACCTGGAACTCAATGAGTATTCACTGAAGTGGATTTAATTAGCTGCTTCTCAAAGATATGTAAGGGAACTATGCAGAGCAGGCATGTGAGACTTTGGAAATCAGTACCTGCCCATGCCTTTCCTAAATCCATATGAGGAAGAAATGACTAGGAACCTGGTAAACAAACAAGCAGGTAGGAAATATTTTAGAGCCTTTGCTTAAGATCAGTACAGAGAAAACATGAATCTTTCTTCTGCTTGTCAGCACGTGGCCTGCTTTTTTCCATATGCTTCTGAATATAAAAAGCCTTCCTATTTTTCAGACTCCTGCTGGGCTCCTCTGTTTGATGCTCTTTGATCTATTCTCTTCTGCTGCATCATGGGGAAAAGAGATTATTTTTTTATATGTCCAAATTGTTTCCTAAATGCTGGGCATCTGTCCTGATAAGAATTTGCTTTCTACATCTAAGAGCTTTTCTTCTGGCGGCGTGAATTGTTTTTCAGAGGAATTAAGGGTTAGGAATGAGCTGTGTGGCTTTAGATATTTCGATTTGTGTGCGTTTTTTGCCTCTTGTGTGTGCGTTTTGATGATCTCTCCTTAAGGCTCTGTTTACACACCAAGCGTACTTTTTTAATTTCAGATTTTTGTATCCCTCAACTTTATATTCCTCTCAATTCTTTATTATGCACACTAGTGCTTTCAAATCTGCCTCCTACCATTTTATTTGTGTCCTTCAGCCTGATACATTGGTATACCATTTGAATTTTGTTCTGTATTACTCTATAAGTTAATGACTGATCTGGGCCAGCAATAGAGCTACAGCTATCTTAAAATATGGATCTGGAGAAGGGATGGACTTACTGCCTGTCCTGCTCACTTCCAGTCAAGCCCAGCAAATACCACGATTTATTCATAAAAATAGACTGAAAATAAAAGTTTTTCTACATCACTTTTGTATTAGTAATAACAAATCCACAAGCATTTATTAACATGCAATTAAGAATTTCAGGTTCTTTCCTGGATATATGGGAAGCACCATGAACTGCTAAAAAGACAAATCAATCTGTCTTGGAAGACAGGTGACCAGAGGGCTCCTTAGAGGCAAAGACAGTGAGGCTTCTTCTTGCATGCTTTGGGCATATGGTCAGGAGAGACCAGTCCCTGGAGAAGGACATCATTCCTGGTAAAGAGGCGGGTCAGTGGAAGAGAGGAAGACCCTCGCCAAGGTGGACTGATGCAGTGTCTGCAACCATGGACACAAGTACAGGGACAATCACGAGCTGGCCCAGGACCGGGCAGCGTTTCGTCCTGTTGGACACAGGGCTGCTGCGGGGCAGAACCAACTTGATGGCACCTGTCAACCGCAGGTTCTTTCCCTGAGAAAACCTGTAGACCCCAAATCAGAAACATCCCTGACGTCTTTTAACACTAGCTTAAATAGTAACAAATATCTGCTTTGAGCATGATGGTTGTTTTTTTGGTTTTCTGTTGGGATTATTTTTTTAATTGATAATTTTATTGGGGTTTTTGAAGATAATAAAACAATCCAAAAATCAATGATATCAAGTGAACTTGTACAGATGCTGCCATCATCATTTTCAAAGCATTTCTACTTGAGCCCTTTGATATCAGCTCCTCTTTATTTCCTCTCTCCCCAACCTATCACCCTCGTGAACGCTTAACAAATGATCTATTTTTTTTCATGTTCTTTTTAATAACTATCACCAGGGGATGAAGTTAATAACAGAAGCTCAAAAATTTGATAAAAAATTTTAAGAAACAGTGAGTTTATATAAATGGGAAAGGGACAACTCAGAGAAACTCCAAGACGTTACTTCCATCAAGTCAATTCCAACTCACTGTGAACCTACCATCAGAATAGAACTGCTCTTGTGAATTTCTGAGACTGTGCATGGGATCAGGAGAGACCCGTCTCCAGAGAAGGACATCATGCTGGGTAAAGTAGTGTGATAGTGTAAAAGGGGAAGATCTACAACAAGATGGATTGACACAGTAGCATCATCGATGGCTCAGACTTAAGAACGATTGTGATGATGGTGCAGAGACAGGCACTGTTTTGTTCTGTTGTACATAGGATGGCTATGAGTCAAAACAGACCCAATGGCAATGAACAACAACAAATCTTCTGGGGAGTAGAAAGCCTCTTCTTTCTCCTGAGCCACTGATTGAGATGAAAGACTGACATCACCATTAACAGCCCAACGGGTAACCCACTCCGCCATCAGGGCTGCTGAACTTAGAGAAAGAGGGTAAGAATAGTTGCATAACTCAAAGAATATCATGAGTTTTATGTGTCAAAAAAGTGGAATTGCTTTATGTTTTGCTGTATATATTCTTAACAATAAAATAAACAAGAACATTCTCAAGATGAGACCATAAGGGGCCGAGATAACAAGATCAGTGGAAATAGAACAACCAAAATAAAAATATTGAGAATATTTGTGACAATATAACCCAATGTCACTGAAGAAGTCCTGTGGAAATTTCTGAATGGAAAGCTAAAATTCTGTACATTTTAAATTTTATGATATGTGAAGTATATCACAATAAAAATATAATTTTAAGAAAAGAATGTGTCTGAGAGTGCAAGATTGGACAAAGTAATAATTTATAAATTATCAAGGTTTCATGAGAGAGGGGGTGATAGGGCGGGTGGGGAAAAATGAGGAGAGAATGTCAGGGGCTTACGTGGAGAGCAAATGTTGTGAGAATGATGAAGGCAATGAATGTACAAATGTGCTTGACACAATGGATATATGTATGGATCGTGATAAGAGTTATATGAGCCCCTAATAAAATGATTTTCAAAATAAAATAAAAAGAATAATTCCTAAAGATTTTTAAAATATTTTAAATTATTTAAAATTGAAAATAGCAAAAAAATCCAAATAAAAATTTTTTTTAACATTTTATTAGGGGCTCATACAACTCTTATCACAATCCATACATATACATACATCAACTGTATAAAGCACATCTGTACATTATTTGCCCTAATCATTTTCTTTTTCTTTTTTTAAAATATTTTATTAGGGGCTCATATAACTCTTATCATAATCCATACATATACATACATCAATTGTATAAAGCTCATCCGTACATTCTTTGTCCTAATCATTTTCAAAGTATTTGCTCTCCACTTAAGCCCTTTGCATCAGGTCCTCTTTTTTTTTTTAATGTTTCCTTTATTACAGTTTGATTAAAATGTTTTCTATATAGGTTTCAAGTGGAAAAAAATTCCCAGGTTCTTGAAAGATCATAATAATGTACTACCAAGTGAAAAATATAAGGTAGATAAAACTGAGCTTACTAAGCTAACATGTGAGAAGGCAGGTGTGTGTGTGTGTGTGTGTGTGTGTGTGTACTATAGTATATTCACAAGAAACTGGATGACAGCTGTCTCTTAAGAGGAGGATTAAAGGGGCGGGAATAAGACCAAAGGGGACATTTATTTTCACTCTATTCTTTCGTACATTTTATATCTTAGACCATGCACAAATTTGATGTAGTTAATCACTTAATGTGGCTCTTTTAGCCATAGTCCTCTGTTTTGTGATGTATTATAAATTCTAGCACCTACACTTGTGTCATATCCCATTTTGGAGTGAATTATCTGTTATGCTATTGAGGTAGAATTAAGATGGAGTTTATCTTGAATCACTACCTTACTAGAGGGTGTGACTCGACCCCCTAACCTTACTTTCCTTGGGGGTGTGGTACAGATGAGCTGTCTTCTTTGATATGTGTTAAAAAGAATTAGCTTCTGTTTCTAAGCTGTTGCCTTAATAGGCAAAAGGACAGCTGCCTGCTTAATTTGGAAACGCAGGAGGCTTATGTTCCTGGTAGCACTCTTCAGTAAGTGTTGTACTACAAGTTCGGTGGTTCAAACCCACCAGCTTCTCTGAGGGAAAAGGATGAGGCTATCTGCTCCCATAAAGATTTGCCATCTAAGAAGCCCTAAATAGGACCGCCATGAGGCACAATGGACTCAGTGACCATTTGCTTTGGGGGTCATGGAACTGGCTGAAACTACACCTGGCCTGCCTAAGATATAAAGAAATAATGAATGTCCTTGATCTAATCTTTTCATGCCATAAACCAAAACCCACACCTCCACCAAAGCCTCAGACCTGAGCAAGACACCATTGTTGTGAAGCCCTTCCTGGCTGATCCTGCTCAGAAGACTGGCGCTGAGTTACTGGTGATGAACACCAATAAGATGCCAGTTACTATCCAAAGATCCGGCTGACCCAGGACTTGAGTAGCCATCTTCATATAGTCCAAGCGTGCTCCCGTGCCTGCTGAGAAAGCCAGGTTCTTTTTGCTTTGGGATGCTTCCTGCCTCTGTAGCTGTGCTGGGCATCTTTGGTACAATTCCTTCTCTGTTTCTCTGAAGCCTGTGTCTGCTTTACCTCCACCTAACCTCAGGTTTGGGTGACTTGAGACAGCAACTTATCACCTGACTTGATTCACTCAATTCTGAAGCCTGGTGAGTCACCATCTTGATTGGTGTGAATGAGGAGCATCCTCCAGCTGGATATTCAAACTTTAGATTTGGGAGTTTCCAGCATCCACGACCGTGTGAGCCATGTCTTTAGTGGTTTGCAGTTCTGTGAAAAGTTGAAGCAAATTGAAGAGCCCTGGGTTGTGGGAGAGAAAGCTCAGACGAGTGGGAGTTGATGGATTAGTGGAGCATCTTGGGAAAGGCAGGCATTTGGCACATCTTTGAACCTCCACGTCATTGGGACCAGGCTTATGATAGTTTTCTAAAATAAATTATATTTGCAACATGTAATAGGTATTGCTGTTGTAGGTGTTGTCAAATCAGCTCTGACTCAAAGTGACCCTGGGCACAACCATACAAAACACTGCCTAGTCTGGCAACATCCTCAAAATTGTGGATATGCTTGAGCCCGCGTGGCAGCCATTTGGGTACATCTATCTCATCAAGCGTCTTCCTCTCTCGCACTGGCTTTCCACTTTATCCCCATAGGACATCCTTCTCCAAGAACTGCTCTCTCCTGCTAACACTGTGATGGTTAGCCTCAGTGGAACCATCTTGTAGCGGTCTCCATTTGGTATCAAGCTATGGAAATTCCCCCGAGGTTAAGGTCCAGCAAACCTCTATGTAGGGGATTTGATCTGGGTGAGCAGGTTTTCCGTAGACCTCTTTCCACACCTGGGATAAAAGAGGGCGGGGAAAAGGTGCCCTCTGAGGACCAATCAGGCACTCCCGCAACCCAATCTGTCTCACAAAAGGTCCTGCTACGAGACGACTTTGTTTTAAATCCACAACTTAACATTGCCCTTGTAGAAAAGTCAGAGAAACTATTTAAAAGGCACTGGAGTGGAGAGGACTGTGTCTGTCCCGTGGTTTCACTTCACCTGTATAAAAAAAAAGTTAAACAACCACGGAAGACAAGCAGGAGTGCGAGCAAGCAACACACAGCGAAAACAACAACATACAAAAAACACAGGACTTAAACATATGAACACACGGTTGAAAACAACAACATACAAAAAACACGGACTTAAACACATAAGAATATGCCATCAATAAGGCATCAGTGTAAAGATACAGAAGGACACAGAGACGTCTTTCTGGCCCTCTGGGAGTGCCCTGAAGTTGCATCCAACAGAACCTATCCTCCCTACCGGGAGTGTGCACACCAACCTGGTAGCGCTCTGGACAGGATCCGACAACGGGGGCGGAGGACCGTCTCTCCGAGGCCTTCCCCAAGTTGCGGCACAGGCTGAAGAGAACACCCGTTCGCTTGTCCCACTAATGTACAACCTGGTCGCCGATCTCGGTGGAACCTCCAAAATGTTGTACATGAACCGGACAAGAACTCAGTCTCTGGTAAGAAGCAAAATAGTTTATTTAAGGGGGACAGGAATGAGAATAAAGAACCTGCGCAGGGACCAGCCTCCCGAAGAGAGAGAGAATGGCTGGTATCGATCGCTCACAGACTTGGGTTTTTATAGGGTGGGGTAAACAATGGGGGCTTTTCAGCTGTGTCAGCAAGCAAGCAAGAACAGAAGCAGACCTTGCAGTTAGCCTTGACATTTTAAAACTTTTTGTTTTTCTTCGAGGTAGATGTGTGGCCTTATCTTGAAGCTGCTATTTTCTGGCTAATGTTTGCTTGGCCTTAACCTCAGGGGAATTTCCACAGCTTGATACAAAATGGAGACTGCTACAAGATGGTTCCACTCAGGCTAACTATCACAGTCCTCCCTGTGGGTGTTACACCTGTGAATCTTCCAGGTGCAAGCGTTCATAGGACTGTGGCAGAGGCTCACTCTGGGCTAGCCGCTCATACAATTTACTTAGTACCAACAACTTGACAGATTGTACTCGGTCTTGTACAAACTGCACTAATTTATTGATGATTAGCGGGCCACAAGTTAGTCCTGTTAAAAGCTAAAGCAGGGGGCCTACTAGGCTGGAGATTAGGGTGGTGAGCCATGGAGACCAGCTAAACATTTGCTAGAACCAACTTTCTTGGCTTTTTCTGTTTTCTTCTCGCTCACTTAATCTTTTTCTGACTAAAGCTAAGCTATTTTTTATTATTCCTGAATGGTTGGCATAAAAGCAGCAAGTTTCACCCAGAGCCATACAAAGGGTGGCTTGCTTAAGAAATGTAAGGTCCAATCCTCGCCTGTTTTGTAATACAACTTCAGCAAGGGAATTGAGGGATTTTTCTAGATAACTGACAGACTTCTCTATATCCAGTAAATCATTATCAATTTGCTGACTTAAAATTGTATCACTTTAATTTCCTTGTATTAGGCCGCCATTCCTACTGATGCTGACCCAGCTACACCTAGTCCCACAAGTAAAGGAACCAATATGGGGGCTCTTTTGACTCTGGAATAAGTGTTAAAATGCTGCCACCGGCTTCCCCTGAATACAGACACACTTGGGGTAACATATGAACTGATACACAAAGTCCAGTATGGTTAGAGGCGAGTCAGTTTGTAGAGAACAAGCAGGGAGTGATTCCAGTAGAACAAGCAAACCACATTCCTGGTGGGGCTACTAACAGAAAGGGTTCCTTGGAACTGGGTATAACAGAAACACTGGCACAATACTGACTACACCGTTGGGGTTTCCAGCTGGTTTGGTAACAGTGTCCTTTCCCATGTAAGTCTTCCAGGGTTAGGGTAGCCCTTTCCCCGGCTTCCTTCCACCTGCACATACTAATGTTATTATTATAATCGGGCAGTGTGATGTTGGCTACTGAGGGGGGGGGTATCGTTAAATCCAATTCCCACAAAGTAGGGTGGTACCGGGTTAAGACATAACCAACAATCGCCGGTGAAGTTTGGGTTAGTGGCATTTATAAAAGCAAACATGTTTTTAGGGTTTTTACTTTTGCTAACATGGTGGGGTTTACTTTGGCTTCCTCCGGCTCTGGGCTATGCGTGGAGGTTGCTTTGGAGGTATAAGTCCTGGTAACATGAGGCAGGGGTTAATTGCTATTTTTTGCTTAAATGGGGTACATAAATCAAATTCAAAGGTGGGGGCAAGCACAGTGGGAGCGCTGGTGCTTATGACAGTGCCAGTAGCAAAGTCTGTCAGGGTCCAACTGTACGGTTGCGGTCAATGGGGGTTGGCGTCGACCCCGACACTGCACAGCAGGATTCGTTCAATTAGGGCAGCTTTCACAGCTTTAGCGTGAGTGGGTTGTCTGTTTTCTGTATGGTCCATTTCTTGGGAACATGCCCCACCATGGTTTTTTTCACTTGGGTGTACTGGATCCATGGCAACTTGCCTGCCACCTTTACCATGGTCGCAGTGGTAAGGATTACCTGCTATGGCCCAGTCCACCTTGGCTCTAGTGCAGGGGTCTTGTGCCGCTTGACGCAGACCCAGTCACCTGGGGTCAGGTCATGGAAGGGTCCCGATCCATGCGACTGCTCCGATCCTGGATCTCCTGCAGTGTCTGGATGGTGGAGGCGGTGCAACAAGGCGTTGTTAGTGTTGCGGACTCCCTGCACAGCCTGTATAGACTTTAAAGGTTCAATATTAGTGAGGTGAGCCAACTGCTCCATTCCAACCCTAGGTAGGAAGGGGGGGGGGTCCTACCATACATAATTTCATAAGGCGCAAGGTTTTCAAGGTAAGGGGTGCAATGGACATGCATTAAGGCAAAAGGCAAAAGTCTTGCCCAGTTCTCGCCAGTTTCTGTGCATAAATGAGCTCAGACTTCCTGTAAGGTTCTAGTCATTCCCTCCACTTGACCTGAACTTTGAGGCCAGTAGGCACAATGGAGCTTCCAGTTATTACATAAATTTTTACTTCTAATTTTAGAAATTTGTGTCACGAAGGCAGGGCCATTATCAGAGCCAATGCACCAAGGAATGCCAAATCTAGGGAGGATCTCACTTAACAGCAGCTTGCATATCACAGTGGCTATTTCTGCCTTGGTTGGGAAAATATTTATAACCATACAATCCTGGCTTTACCTCGGTAAAGTCCACTTCCCAGTATTCACCTGGGGAATGTCCCCGCTCTCATGACTGAGGTGGCTGGTGTGTTCTGCGGGGGTTGTTTACTTGAGCACAGGTGAGGCATTTTTCGGACATTGCCTGTGCCCACTTTTGAAGATTTGGAAGTTTGTATCATTTAGACAGGCAAACGTAGAGTTTGGTTCCTCCCAAATGGGTGGTTTGATGCAACTGATCCACCAATTCCCTGCCAATCGCCTCAGGGAACAACTTGTGGTGACCAGGGAGAATCAGCCACCCGTCAGGGTCTTCAACACAAGCTATTTGGCCAGCCTATTTTGCTGGTTGGTGTGCCAGTTCCCGTTCCTGTTTTGTGAGATAATGTCTCACCATCCTCACCTCCAAGGATCATTCCTCTACCTCTTCCAAGAGAGATTTCTTCGTTCTTCTGGGAGTCCACAGTACTTTTAAAACCCTTCGCCAGTGATCGCTGAAGACAAAAGTGTACATAAGCAAACATGGTGAAGAAAGTTGATGGTGCCCAGCATAAAAAGATATAGCATCCGGGGTCTTAAAGGCTTGAAGGTAAGCAAGCAGCCATCTAGCTCAGAAGCAATAAAGCCCACATGGAAGAAGCACACCAGCCTGTGTGATCACGAGGTGTCAAAGGGATCAGGTATCAGGCATCAAAGACAAAATATCATAGCATTGTGAATGAGTGGGAGTGCAGATTGGAGACCCAAAGCCCATCTGTAGCCAACTGGACATCCCCTTACAGAAGGGTCGCAGGGAGGAGACAAACCAGTCAGGGTACAGTGTAGCAACAAGGACACATACAACTTTCCTCTAGTTCTTAAATGCTTCCTCCCCCCACCCCCACCCCAATACCACAATCCCAATTCTACCTTACAACTCCAGCTAGACCATAGGATGTACACTGGTAAAGATAGGAAATGAAACACAGAGAATTCAGTACAGATGATCCCTTCAGGACTAGTGGTGAGAATGGCAATACTGGGAGGGTGGAGGGAAGGTGGGGTAGAAAGGGGGAACCGATTACAAGGATCTACATTTAACCTTCTCCCTGGGGGACAGACAACAGAAAAGAGCTTGAAGGGAGATGTCAGACAGTGTAAGACATGGCAAAATAATTTATAAATTATCAAGGATTCGTGAGGAAGGGGAGCCGGGGAGGGAGGGGAAAAATGAGGAGCTGATACCAAGGGCTCAAGTAGAAAGCAAATGTTTGGAATATGATGATGGCAACAAATGTACAAATGTGCTTGACACAATGGATGGATGTATGGATTGTGATAAGAGTGGTATGAGCCCCCAATAAAATGATTTTTAAAATCCTCTTCGCCAACACCATAAGTGAAGTGCATCAATTCTTCTTTGGTCTTCCTTATTCGATGTCCAACTTTCCCATGCATATGAGGCAAATGAAAATACCATGCCTTGAGTCAGACATACCTTAGTCTTAAAAGTGACATGCTTGCTCTTTAAGACTTTAAAGAGATCTTTTGCAGCATATTCACCCAATGTTGCTTGATTTCTTGACTCCTGCTTCCAGGTCATTGATCAGGGATCCAAGCAAGATGAAATCCTTGACCACTTCAATCTTTTCTCCATTTATCATGATGTTACCTGTTGGTCCAGTTGTGAGGATTTTGCTTTTCTGTACAATTGCAATCCATAAGGAAGGTTTTAGGTCTTGGATCTTCATCAATATATGCTTCAAATATTTGCTTTCAGCAAGCAACATTTACATATTTAAAGTTGTTAATAAACCATCATGCAAAATTTGCAGGCCATGCGCATATCTAAAGTTGCTAATAAGCCTTCCTCAAACCTTGATGTCACGTCCTTCTTCATATAGTCCGGATTTTCATATTATCTGCTCAATATACAGATTGACTCCATATGGTGAAAGGATACCATCCTGACAGAGACCTTTCCTGATTTTAGACTACTCAATATTTGCTTCTTCTGTTGAATAACTGGCCCTTGGTCCAGGTACAGGTTCCACATGAACATAATGAGGTGTTCTGGAATTTCCATTCTTACCGAGGCTATTCATAGTGTGTTAAGATCCACACAGTTGAATGTGTTTGCATAGCCAATAAAACACAAGTAAATATCTTTCTGGGATTCTCAGCTTTCCACCAAGAACCGTCTGAAGTCAGCATGCTATCCCTCATAGCACATCCTCTTCTGCTGAAAGTGTTTGCATCGCTGCCAGCTCCCTGTCGATGGACCGCTTCAACCATTGTTGAATGCTTTTCAGAAAAATTTTACTTGCATGTGATATTAATGATATTGTTCAATAGTTTCTGCATTCTGTTGTGTCACCTTTTTGAGGGGAATGAGGACAAATATGAATTTCTTCCAGTCATTTGGCCTGGTAGATGTCTACTAGATTTTTTGGCCTAGGCAAATGAGTGTGTCTAGTACCTCACTAGCTTGTTGAAACATTTGGCATCCCATCAATCCCTGGAGCCTTGTTTGTGCCTAATTCTTTCACCTCGTATTTACTCACAATTCGTAAATAAGCTTTTCTTAATTGGTTGGTAATTTTGGCAATGACATAAATGTAATAACAGGGTAACTTCCTGTTAAGTAGTAAAAAGAATAAGAGACTTTGCATAGCATAGGTTTATTTGATTGATTTTGGCTTTGCTACTAGTTCTATGTCCTTGGACAAGAAGGTTTTTCTCTCTCAGCCTCATTTTATCTGTAAATGTGGGACACCAAGATTTACTTAATCAGGTTTAAGTGTAATAATTAAATGTTGAACCATATAAAAAGTGCCTAACAGAGCTTGGCACACAGTAATACTCAGTAAAGAGTGACAATAATTACAATTTTTATAAAATAATCCATTGGAGCTACTGTGGGCCCCAAATTACTCCAGTGCAAACCATTGGTCTGACTCTTGTCTGTCCCTTTTTATTTGTCTTTAGAACCATGACCAGCATCATCAAGAGCCTAAGCTGCCTTCACTTCAATTGTCAGCTTGGAAGGAGAATAAAATTTCACTACAATACTAAGTGCCCTGGTAGCACAGTGGTTAAGCACTTGGCTGTTACCCCCACATGCCGACAGTTTAAGCCCACCAGTGGCCGTGGTGAAGAAAAGACTTGGCAGTTTGCTCCCATAACACTGTGGGGCAAATTCTACTCTATCCTAGCATCACCAAGAGTCAAAATTGACTTGACATCACATGACAACAGATACTGAGGGATCCTTCCTTCTGCAAATTTCAGAATTTTTGTATGGACAAAACAATGAGCCCTGCAGTTACAGTGGGTATAGGGTTATTAACTAAAAGGTGTGTAGTTCGAATCCATTAATCAATCCATGGGATAAAGAGAAGTAGTCTACTCTGGTAAAGATTTCCCTCCTGGGTAACCATGTGGGAGAGAGCTACTCCGGAACCCTGGAGGCACTTAGAGTTAGGAATTGGGCTCCCAACAGTAAGATCAGCAGTTCAAACCCACCAGCTGATACTTGGGAGAAAGATGAGGCTATCTGGCCTTTTGAAGACTGACAGTCTCAGAAACCCCTAAATGAGATCACTATGGGTCAGAATGGACTTCAAGGCAATGGATTTGATTGGCATTTTTGTGTGGTCACAGTGTATAAAAAACCACTGGAAATGTAGTTCAATCATATACAACTTCGTTCTTGTTATTTGGAAGGGCTGACAAAGGGGATTTCTATCATTTAAAAAGAATGAGAAATCTTTAAACAATTCTTGACTTGAATCTGAAATGTTTGCACCTCTTTTTTACAGCTCTTTTTGGCATAAATGCTGTGAAGAAGCATCTAGCCAACATACAGCCTCTGTGGAAAGGGACTGGTGATATTTAAAGAAAATGGAAATTGAGTTATCTTATGACCCAGCTACCCCTCTACTGGGCATACACCTAGAAGAGGTAAGAAATAGATCACAACCAGTCATGTGCACTCCAGGTTTATTGCGGTGCAATTCACAATCACAAAGAATTGGAAACAACCTAAATTTCCATCAATAGATGGCTGGATTAGAAAACTCTGGCACAAGACCAAATCCAGGGATACATGTGGTAGCCAACTAAAAAGGATGCGTGGGGGAAATGCACGGGTATCGGGGATACAGGGCACTAACCCACCCAAGGGGAGGATATTGTTTACACCTCTACAGGGAAACATGGACCAGACTTCAACCGGTGTTCTAAGATGTGAATGCAACATACCGGCATGAATCAGGGAACCAATAGATAGGTCTGAGGGGCCGGCCCCCATCCCAACTACATGGACACCCACCCATGCTCCTAGAAGAATTAACTTCAGAGGAAAACATTGAAGCTACAGCTCAGGGAGAGGGACATGTCTGATCAGAGCACACAGGAGCAAATGAAGAGGGAGGATGGGAGAGTGGAGCACATCCTGGCCCATCAAGCCTTGAGGATGATATCCCTGCTCACAGCAGCCAATGCTCAGAGAGGACCATAGGGCTGGCTCCACTACAAGACATGACATCCCTTACTGACCCATATCCCTACAGGTAACAACACTGGAGACAGTGTATGGGAATTGCACCCGATCTGACCCCACCACACTGAAGCAAAACACTAGTGGCGTGCAACAGAACAGCAAGGGGAGCAGAGCAACAAAGTCACCAGGGAATACCAAAAATAGACTTTGGGGCCAGAGTGTGGCACCCCATCAGATTTTATCAGAAAACACTGCTAAAGGTCAACAAACAGACCTTGAACTATTTACATGCTTTTCTTTTCTTTGTCGTTGTTTTATTGTTGTTGTTGTTTTCTTTTGTTGCTTTGTTTTGCTCTTTTCTCTGTGCATATTATTATCTCTGCAGGTCTATCCAGATAAGATAGGTGGTATAAGCAATCTGGAGGAGAAAACATGGGACTGATGGTTCCGTGGGGGACTTGGGAGAGTGGGAGGCAGAGGAAAGTAAGTGGGTCTTAACAAACCCAAAGACAAGGGAGCAACAAGTGATCCAAAATTGATGATGAGGAGGATGTAGGAGAGCTGGTAGGGTTTCATCAAGGACAATTCATCAAGAAGAATTACCGAAACCCAAATGAAAGCTTAATATGATAGTGGGACAAGAGGAAAGTAAAAGGAAATAGAGGAAAGAACTAGGAGGTAAAAGGCATTCACAGAGGTCTAAATACGGGCATGTACATATGCAAATATATCTATATATAAGGATGTAGAGATAGATCTATGTGCATATATTTATAGGTTTAGTATTGAGGTAGCAGACGGACATCTACTCAAGCACTCCATCAATTGAAGAACACTTTATTCTATTAACCTGGCATTCCCAGATGCTCACTTTCCCTACACCATCGCTGAAGACAAAACAGGTGCATAAGCAAATGTGGTGAAGAAAGCTGATGGTGCCCGGCTATCAAAAGATATAGTATCTGGGGTCTTAAAGGCTTGAAGATTAACAAGGGGCCATCTAGCTGAGAAGCAACAATGCCCACATGGAAGAAGCACACCAGCTGTGTGACCACGAGGTGTGGAAGGGATCAGGTATCAGGGAATCAAAGAAAAAAATCATATGATTGTGAATGAGGGGTGGTGCAGGGTGGGGACCCAAAGTCCATCTGTAGGCAACTGGACATCCCCTTACAGAATGATCGCAGGGAGGAGATGAGCCCAGTCAGGGTGCAGTATAGCAATGATGATACATACAACTTTCTTCTTGTTCTTTAATGCTTTTTCTCCCCACTATCCTGATCCCAATTCTACCTTACAAATCTGGCTAGACCAGAGGACGTACACTGGTACAGATAAGAACTGGAAACACATGGAATCTAGGACAGATAACCCCCTCTTGACAAATAATCAGAGTAGAGATACCAAGAGGGGAAGGGGAAGGTGGGTTAGAAATGGGGAACTGATCACAAGGATCTACATATAACCCCCTACCTGGGGGATGGACAACAGAAAAGTGGGTGAAGGGAGATGTTGGATGGTGCAAGACATGACAAAATACTAATAATTTATAAATTATCAAGGGTTCATGAGGGAGTGAGGTGGGGAAATGAGCAGCTGATACTAAGGGCTCAAATAGAAAGCAAATGATTTGAGAACGATGATGGCAACAAATGTACAAATGTGCTTGATACAATGGATGTATGGATGGATTGTGATAAGAATTGTACGAGTCCCCAATAAAATGATTTTTTTTGAAAAAGAAAGGAAGAAAACTCTGGCACATACACACGATGGAGTACTACACATCACTGAAAAGCCCTGATGACCACATGAAACCTATTGTTTCATGGGAAGGGTTGGAAAAAAACTATACCAAGCAAAGTCATTCACAAAAGGACAATTACAACATAAATCCCTTGAAGCAAGTGTAATCCGCACAGTAGGTATAGAAGAAAAGCCACTTATCTCACACTATATAGGTTAAGATAAAGGCAGCCAGGTGGAAGTCAGACTTAACCCAAGGAGGTACATGTTATTCCAATACAAAGAAATGGATAGGAGGGAAGGAGGAGGGATAAAAGGGGGAGGGGATAAGCTGAGATGATGGAATGGGAGAAGCAGGGCACTAACCCACCCTGGGGGAGAGTTTTGGTTATGTCTCCACAGACTAGGGAGTGTGCATGCAGACCCCACCACAGTGAACCAAACCTTGAGGGCATCGTAACCATATGGAGAAATGCATGAACAGAGTGGGCTACAGGGCTAGCCCCAATCAGAGCCAAAATGACCCCCTCCCTAGTAGTATGTGCCACAGAGAACAACACTAGGCCTACAGGTTGGGGAGAGGAGCCCACATGCCATACCCACACAGAAGGAAACCAAGAAGGAAAAAAGAGCAGTCTAGACCCCATATTGGCACACGAAGCCCAGAGGACAACATCCCTGCACGGAGCTGCTGAGGCACAGAGAGGACTATAGGGCTGACAACAGCTCATGACACATCACCCCCTCACTGGAGCATACTGCGACAGAGGACAATACTGGGGACACACAACAGGGAGTTAATCCACTCTGAATCCTCCTGCAGTGGGGCAAACCAAGAAGATGACATAATTGATTAGCAATGGGAACAAAGCAAACCCACAAAGCCCCTAAAAAAGCCCACAAAATAGACTTCAGGCTAGGAGGGGCAGCTCCCGGATATCCCCCAGGACCGCTGGGGAGGTAGTCATAAAGGTCAGCGGACAGACCTGGAATTATATGTTTTGTTTTCTATCGTTTGTTTTCTTTTTGTTCAGTCTGTGTTATTGTTAGTTTGCCTACTTATATAAGAGAGTCATGGGAAGCAAGCTCAAGGAGAAAGCAATGAGACTGATGGTCCCCCAGGGACTTGGGAGAGAAGGAGGCTGGGAAGGGAGCGGTGAGCAAACAACACAGACAATAAGGAGAACGTAGCTATCCTGGGGGCATTGGAGCAACAGCAATCTAGCTGAGAGTAATTACTAAGAGACAGAGAGGGTAAGCTTGCTAGTGGGGCAGGAAGAAGGTAAAAGGAAACAGAGGAACGGTCTAGTAAGCAAAGCTATGGATAGATGTATAAACATAGGTGTGTACATACGTCTATACACTAGTTCATAAAAATAAAGGTATTGGCCTACGTACATATATTTATATGGCAATACACTGAGGTAGTGGATGGACTTTGGGTCTCTGCTCATGCCCTCCCTCAATGCAAGAACACTTTTTTCTAACAACCTGGCATTCTGTGATGCTCACCCTCTGGGCACAGTCGCTGAAGACAAAGCAGGTACATAAGCAAATGTGATGAAGAAAGCAGATGATGCTCAACTATCAAAAGATGTAACATCTGGGGGCTAAATTTTTGAAGTTAAACAAGCTGCCATCTGGTAGGGAAGCAACAAACCCACATGAAAGAAGCACACCAGCCTGTACTGTCATGCGGGGTCAATGGGATCAGATAACAGGCATCAGAAAACCCCAAACAAACAAAAGACCATATTGTTGAGAATAAGGGGGGGTGGGGGTCAGACCAGAGACCCAAAACTCATCTGTAGACAATGGACATCCCCTCACAGAGGGGAAAGGATGAGTTGCAGGGAAGGGATGAATCCACCAGGGTACAGTAAAGAAAAGATAAAACCCAAAATATTCCCCTGCTTCCTTGAGACTTCCTCAGCCCCCATTACCAGTACTGCCTTTCACTGCGGCTTAAACCAGCGCATGTGTACAGGTACAAATAAGAGATAAGAGCTCATAACACATGGAATCCAGGAACAGGGATGGGAGTAGTGATATCAGAAGGGTATGGGGGAGGTGGGGAAAGAAGGGGAGGAAGGAGATCCAGTTGCAATGATCCACTCACACACACACACACACACACACACACACGCGCGCACACACACACACCTCCAAGGGATGAACAACAGAAACCATGGGGGAAGGTCGACAGCAGTCAGTGTAAGATATAGCTTACAAGGATTCACCGGGGCGGGAAGCGGGGAGAGAGAAGGTGATACCAAGGGCTCAAATAGAAAGTAAATGTCTGGAAAAGAATGCTGGCAACATATGTACAAATATCCTTGACATAATTGATGTATGGATTGAGTTGTAAGAGCCCCCAGTAAAATAACTTTTTAATAAAATTTTTAAAAAGCATCTAACCAAGGTGTTTGCCTGATACCCTGAAATTATTCATTTTCCTTTGATCTCCTCTGCTTTGTATCAGTTCCTTTTGAAAGACTAAGCACAAACACAGAGAACGCAAAGTACAATTCTAACTTTTCAATTCATTCACAATCTATCTGCCACTCCACTGCCATCAAATCAATCCCACTCATAGCAACCCCAGACAGGGTTTTCAATGTAGTAGCTATTTTTATTATAATATACTTTCTTTATTAGTCTACAGACAAAATGCTTCTTGATGAAAAAGGGCCTGATCTTAATCATATATGTTTTTTAATAACTATTTATTTATTTAAATCATTTTATTGGGGGCATGTACAACTCTTATCACAATCCATACATACATCCATTGTATATCAAGCACATCTGTACATATTTTGCCCTCATCATTCTCAAAATATTTGCTCTGCACTTAAACCCTTGATATCAGCTCCTCATTTTTTCCCTTCCTCCCTGCTCCCCCTCCCTCCTGAACCCTTGATAATTTATAAATTAGTATTATTTTGCATATCATACACTGTCCAATGTCTCCCTTCACCCACTTTTCTGTTCTCCATCCCCCAGGGAGGAGTTTACATGTCCTAGTAATTGGTTCCTCCTTTCTACCCCACATGCCCTCCACCGTCCTGGTATTGTCACTCTCAGCACACATCCTGAAGGGATCATCTGTCTTGGATTCCCTGTGTTTCCACTTCCTATCTGTACCAGTGTACATTCTCTGGTCTAGCCAGATTTGTAAGGTAGAATTGGGATCATGATAGTGAGTGGGGAGCACGCATTTAAGAACTAGAAGAAAGTTGTATGTTTCATCGTTGTTACACTGTACCCTGACTGGCTCATCTCCTCCCTGTGACCCTTCGGTAGGGGATGTCCAGTTGCCTACAGATGGGCTTTGGGTCCCCAATCTTCACTCCCCCTCATTTACAAAGATATGATTTCTTTTGTTCTTTGTTGCCTGATATCTGAGCCCTTCAACATGTCGTGGTCACACAAGCTGATGTGCTTTTTCCATGTGGACTTTGTTGCATCTGCGCTAGATGGCCACTTGTTTACCTTCAAGCCTTTAATACCCCAGATGTTATATCTCTTGATAACTGGGCACCATCAGCTTTCTTCACCACATTTGCTTATGCACACATTTCTCTTCAGCAATTGAGTCGGGAAGGTGAGCATCATGAAATGCCAATTTAATAGAACAAAGTGTTCTTACATCAAAGGAGTACTTGAGTGGAGGCCCAAAGTCCACAAGCTGCCCTTGTACTAAACCTATAAATATATGCAAATAGATCTATTTCCCCCTCATCATATATAAGTATATTTACATATATACATGTTTGTATTTAGACCTCTGCAAATGCCCTTTGCCTCCTAGTTCTTTCCTCTATTTCCTTTTACTTTCATCTCGTCCCACTATCGTGTTGAGCCTTCATTTAGGTTTCAGTAATTCTTCTCGGTTACATTGCCCTTGATGAAGCCCCAACCAGGCCTTTTACAACCTCCTCACCACTGATTTTTGATCACTTGTTCCCTTGTTCCTGGGTTGGTCAACACCACCTCCTTTCTCCCACCTCCCCTTTGCCCATGTCTCCCCGGAGCCATCAGTCATGTTTTGTTTTGTTTTTTCTCATTCAGTCTATCTTATCCAGATAGACCTGCAGAAATAATAATATGCAACAAAAAATTTTAAAATAAAGATAGCAAAACAAAGCGACAAAAGAAAACAAAATAGTGACAACGACAAAATGACAAAAATTAATTAAAAGCTTAATTTTAAAAAAAGAAAACTTATAAATAGTTCAAGGTCTGTTTTTTTTTACCTCCAGGAGTGTCCCCCAGTCGAGTCTGATGGGGTGCCACTCGCTGGCCCCAAAGTCTATCCTTGGCACTCCCTTGGGTCCTCCCTACTCTGCTCCCTGCTGCCCTGCCCACACACTTACTGTTTTGCCTAGGTGTGGAGGGACCAGACCAGGCCAATCCCAAGACTCTGTCTCCAGTGTTGTCCCCCATATGGCCATGGGTTAGCAAAGGACATCGTGTCTCATAGTGGGGCAAGCCATATGGTCCACTCTGTGCATTGGCTGTTTTGAGCAGGGATATCGTCCTCAAGGCTTGTTGGGCCAGGATGTGCTCCCCCTTCATTTGCTCCCGTGTGCTGTGATCAGACATGCCCCTCTCCCCGAGCTGCAGCTTCAGTGCTGTCCTTTAATTAAATTCTTCTTGAGAAAGAGGCAGATGTCCACGTAATTGGAATTGGAGCCAAGCCCTCAGATGACTCCATTGGCTCCCCGCTCCATGCCGGCACGCTGCGTTCACATCTGAGAACACTGGGTTAAAGTCTGCTCCCTCTTCCCCTGTGGAGACATAAACAAGACCCTCCATTTGGGGGGGTTAGTGCCCTGTTCCCCGGCTACACACATTTCTATCTTTT
This sequence comes from Tenrec ecaudatus, assembly GCF_050624435.1. Taxonomy (NCBI): domain Eukaryota; kingdom Metazoa; phylum Chordata; class Mammalia; order Afrosoricida; family Tenrecidae; genus Tenrec; species Tenrec ecaudatus. The sequence continues at coordinate 150,833,463 of NC_134540.1, forward strand.
ATTCCCTCACCTCAACCATCCTTTTTAGTTGGCTACCATATGTACCCCTCGATATGGTTTCGCCCCTGCCATACTACTTAGACTTCACACCAGGAATGTTTGTATACAGTCGCTTTTTCCCTATGCCCTTTTTGCATTTTTTAAGCTTACCTCAGCAGACTCAGGTTGTGCTTATCCTTTTGGCTTGGCTTACTTCACTTAGCATCATTTCCTCCAGTTCTTCCCATGAGGTGATAGGCTTGATGTGTTCATCACTGCTTTTTGTGATGCGTACTACTCCATTGTATATGTGTGTGCAACCGTTTTTAGTACATTCGTCTGTTGATGGAAATTTAGGTTGCTTCTAACTCTTTGCAATTGTGAACTGTGCTGCAATGAACATTGGAGCACAAATGTTTGGCCATGGTTTGTTTCTTGCCTCTTCTGGTTATATGCCAAGTAGGGGAGTTGCTGGGTCCTATGGTAGATCTATTTTCATCCATTTTTAAAATCGCCAAATCGATTTCCATAGTGCTATACATACCTGCAGGTCCACCAGCAGTGGATAAGAGTTCCTATCTCACCACATCCCCTCCAAAACTTGTTGCTTTCTGATTTTTTGAATTGGGCCATTTTTGAGGGTGTTAGGTAGTATCTCATAGTTGTTTTATTTTTTTTTCTCTCATAGTTGTTTTAATTTGCATTTCTCTTACAGCTAATTGTGACCATTTTCTCATGTGTTTATTGGCCATTCAGATTTCAGACTGTGAAACTTCTGTTCAGGTTCTTTGCCAGCCTCCTCAGAGGGCCGTTAGGTTTTCTCTTATTGTAAGCTTGCAAAGTATTGTAGATTTTAGTAGTAAGGCCTTTGTCTGATGTGTCATCGCTAAAGATATTTTCCCAGTCGGTGGACACTCTTATTACTATCTTGGTGAATTCTTTCAATGTACACAGGTGATTTATCTTCACTATATCCCACTTGTCAATTTGTGTATCCTCTGAATTTGTATCCTTCCCTATATCCAATAGCCTATGTATTCCCTGTGCCAAGGTTCTCAGATTTGTCCCAATTCCCTCATTAATAGCCGTAATAGTTTGGAGTTTTACTTCAAGGTCTGTGACCAACCTTGAGTTTATTCTTGTGCATGGAGTGAGGTAAGGGTCTTGCTTCATTTTTCTGCAGGTAGATATTCATTTTTTTCCAGCACCATTTATTGAAGAGGGCATCTGCTTTCCATTTGTTTGATATTTTTATGGACCCTTATCAAAAATCAATTTCCTGTATGCTACTGTTTTTATTTCTTTGTCTTCAGCTCTTTTCCATTAGTCTGAATATCTGTCATTATACCAGTACCACACTGTTTTGAATACTGTAGCCATATAGTACATGCTAAAATCAAGTAGAGCAAGCCCTCCTACTTTGTCCTTCTTGAGGAGTTCTCGGCTAATTCTGGGTTTCTTCCCTCTCCATATAAAGTTGGTAATCAGTTTTTCCAATTATTTGAAGAAGGATGGTAGTATACTTATTGGGATGACATTAAACTTACATAGTGCCTTGGGCAGAACTGACATCTTCACTATATTGGGATTTTCAATCCACAAGCATGGGATATTCTTCCATTTGTTGAGGTCACTCTTGGTGTCATGCACTAGTGTTCTATAATTTTCCTCGTACAAGTCTTTTTTTAAAATCAGGTATATCCCTAGATGTTTCAATTTGTGCTTGGCTATTATAAAGGGTACTACCATTTTAATTGCCTCTTCTGAGATCTTGGCTGATGTGTATAGCAGACCGATAGACTTTTGTTTCATAGTACAGTGTAATTATCCTTTTGATATCATTAGGGTCCGTTTTAATGTCCCCTGTTTCATCAATCATCCTTGAAATCGACATTGGTTCCTTCCTTTCTTTGGTTAGGTTGGCAGCAGTCTAACAATCTGTTAATCCTTTCAAAGAACAAACTTTTACCTGCATTAATTTTCCTCTTGTTTTCCCTCTCCTGTGTCTCAGCTCTGATTTTTATTATATCTATCCTCTTGCCATTAGTATGATTGGTTTGTTGCCTCTGCTCTAACTGGTGACATTTTTGTGCCAGCATATCAACTATAAGTCTCCCTTCTTTATTTCATGTGTGAACTTATTGCTATCGGCCTTCCTCTGATAAATGCCTTTGCTGTATCCCAAAGGTTTGGGTACATTGTATTTTCATTCTCACTGGTTTCATCTCTGATATGGGTCGATAACAATTCCTTTTGCAATAGAGAATTATTCATCCTTCATTTGTTTGTCCTTGGTTTCTTCATTGTCTTCTGTTAATTTCCAACCTATGACACAGTGATCGGAGAGAGATGTCTGTATAATTTATGTGCTTGAATTTACTCATTTGAGCTGTGTCCCAGCACGTGGTCTATCTTCAAGTATGTGCTATGTAGACTTTAAAATAATGTGAATTTTTTGTGCATTTGGGTGGAAACCTCTGAAAATATCTATCAGGCCAAGTTGGTCAATTGTGCTGTCTAGATCTGTAGCCTCCTTGTTGAGTTTGATTCCCAGAGATCGGCCAGTGTTCAGAGAGTGGTGTATTAAAGTCACCTACTATAATTGTTGAGCCTGTCATTTCTTTTCTCATCTTTTCAAGTGTTTGATATACGAATTTCACGGGTCTTTTGTTGGGCGTTTATGTATTTATTATACTCACTGATTCTTGGTGTACTGTTCCCTTGAGCATTATGCAGTGCCCCTTCTTATCTCTTGTTATAGCCTGTACCTTGAGATCGATTTTGTAAGATATTAAGATAGATACCCCTGCTTTTGTTTGCATTCCCGTTTGCTCGGTATATTTTTCTCCAGCCTTTAATTCTCAACCTGTTTTTGTCTACAAACTTGAGATGTGTCTCCTCTAGGCAGCAGATCGATGGGTTATGTTTTCTGAGCCAGTCTGTTAGCCTATGCCTTTTAATACATGAGTTAAGTCCATTGATATTCAGTGTTATTACATCCATCTGTAGACTCTGATGTCATCTTGTACCTTTTGTGTTGAGTGTTTTCCTACCTGCCTATCTTATCCATTTGTGTGATGTGTCTGTGTGGTTCATTCTTGCCTTATTTCCACTATTGAGCCAATGCTATCTTGGGGCTGTTTTGTCGCCCTCTGGGTGGAGTTGATCTATGTGATGGTGTCTTATTTGCACTCAATGTATGTTGCTCTTCTGCCCAAACTGGATCGGTCAGGATCATTTTTAGGGCTGCATTTCTTTTTATGTATTCTTTGAGGTTTTCCTTGTCTGGGAAGACACTTACTTCTTCTTTCTCAATAGATAATTTGGCCAGGTATAGTATTCTTGGGTTTCCATTATTTTCCTTCAGTTTTTTGAATGATACTCCGTTCCCTGCTCTTCTTCATCGTGTCCACTGATAGGTCTGAACATACCCTTATTTGGGTAACTTTATACGTGACTATTTGCTTTCCCCTACTTGCTCTTATGATCTTCTCCTTTTCCATATAGTTGAATAATTTAACTCGTATGTGTTTTGGTGACTGCTTCTTGGGATTCAGTCTGGCTGATGTTCTTTCAGCCTCCTGAATGGTTGTCTGCTTTTCCTTTATTAAGCTAGGGGAGTTATCCTCTAAGAATTCCCATGCTATTTTCGCTGTCGAAGTCTTTGTTGTGTCTTGGTCCGGTAGTACAATTATTCAAATATTGTTCCTCTTCACAGCATAAGACATGGCTCTCAGGTTTTCTTCAACTTCTCTGATTGTCTTACTTGACTGCTTTTCCCGTTTTGTTGAGGTCTGCTTTGCTACCCTCTAGGTCACTGGTGCGAATCTCTGCCTCCTCAAGTCTGTTGAAAAATTCTGTCAATTTTCCACTAGATTTTATTATTTCATCTGTGTTAGTCTGGGTACTTTAAAGAAAAAAACCACAGAAACTCATGTATAGGAGAGAGTTTTATGGAAAATTTAAGTGTGCATCAAAAAAACATCCCAACCCAGTGCTGCCCAAGCCCACAAGTCCAACATTAACCCTTTAACCCATATGTCCAACAACAATCCACAAAGTCCTCCTCCATCTCAGAAAAACAGACACAATGATGCTGACTGCAGGAGGAAAGCCGAATTAGCGAATGTGTAAGCATCTCAGCACTGGCAGGGATCTCCACACGGGTGCTACCACACCCATGGCTACATCAGGGTAGGTCTATTTTGCTTCTTCTCAGAGATGTCTTGCAGGAAGTAAGCCCTGCCAGCTAAATCAGGGAACTGGCTAAGGCAGCTGCACCATGGTCTGACCATCAAAAGGCAAGAAACCCGAGAACTAGGAAGGTGCAGCCCACTGATCCATTTATCCCGCTGCTTTTCAATGAACCCCACATGTGTTTATCAGCCAGGTTGTCACAATAAATTAACTACCTCATCATACCTTGTGTCTTTTATCTCCCTTTGGTGCTTTGCCTTTATCTTCTTTATCATTTCATCCTTTTTATCTGTTGTTTCCCTCATATCCTATATGACTACAAGCAGTATTCTGAAAAAATTTTTCTGTGGCAGGTCACGATCCTCTACGCACATTGTTAAGTTGGTGACTTCTTCCAGCATTGTCCTCTGTTTCTCCTGCTTTTTTATTGATGCTGTTGGGGCTGGTTGTTATTTACATGTTGTTTTAGAGGAGCTTGGAGCCATCTTCCAGATTCGAAGAGCACTGGGTTCTCTCTTGGAAGACTCATATGACTGCTTCTATGAAGTATCTGCAGGTAGCTGCACTGGGCGGTCAGGTTACCGCTGTACCTTCCTGTGGTTTCACTCGTACCCTAGCCGACAAGAATTCAGTTATTTGGAATGTGAGTTGGATAGTCCTCTCATGGAATGCTGGTCAGGTGGCTGTGGGCACATGAGGGTGGCATTTCACTGACTGATCTCCAAGTAAACTGTAGTGGTTTGTCTCATGGTGCTTGGAGCACCATGGGTGGTGTGTGCTGTTTCTGTCTGCAACTGGAGTGCTGAGGAGGACATGGGCCTGTAGCCCCATTGGTGTAGAGCACTGTACCTGGAAGGTGGAATTACCCTAGTCAGAGAGATCTCCATGGAGGTTGGGTAGATGTTCCCGCGACAGCATGGAACACCACCAGTGGTGGGCAAGAGTTCCCCCAGTCACTTGTAGGGTCTAGTGGTTTAGGCTGGAGTTCTCCCAGTTGTCTGAAGAGGAGAACCCCCAGCCTCTTGGGATATGGAGGAGGACTAGCGTGATTTCCCCAGCTGCTTGTAAAGCCAAGAAATATGAGCAGGAGCTCCCCCAACTAGGCCATCAGAGTTGCCCTAGGTAGAGGGGAGTGACCTGGAGACTTATAGTGACTTTTGAAAGGAAAGAGAGGGAGAAGCGAAGAAAGATAGAGAAAGGAGAGAGAAGGAAGCAAAAATAGAGAAAGAAAACAAAGACGGGAGCATACATACCAAACAAACTAACACCCAGATACACAAGAAAAATGCAAAGACAAAACAAAAGTTAAAACAGTCCAAAAAAGGAAACAACAACAATGGAAAATTGAATCTGCTGAGACTGTGGCAGGAAAGAGAGAAGAGATGGAAGAAGAGGAGGAAATAAGAAAAAGTTGAAGAAGAACAAAAGAAGGAAAAAGGCAAAGAAGAGAAAAGGAAAAATAGATAAAGAGATAGAGTCCAATGCCATGGCATGTGTAGCACTTCCTTGTGCAATGTGCAGCACTGTCACAGGGGAAAGGTATAGCTCTCCCCACTGGGTGGGCAGAGTTGCCATAGTCAGTGGGTAGGGCTCTGGAAACTAGTAGTTGCCTGTGGAAAGAAAGAGGGGGAGAGGAGAGAAAAAGAGAGAGGAGAAAGAAAAAGAAAAGAAAGAGAAAGAAGGGGGAAACACAACTGTGCTTACTAGGATTGACTGTGTTGGTAATGAGAGAAGAAAGAGAGGAGGAAAAAATAAAGAATAAAGAGATAGCTGCTCCCTGATTGCCTGGATTTGGGGCTGAAGGGGGTTAAACCCTGCTCCAAGATGGCAGATTGATGTGCCATTTTAATGCAGGGTCCCAGTGGTGCTGAGTGGAATTGCCCTACTTGGCAAGATCACCTTAGAGGCCCACAAAGGTTTTCTCATCAGCGCGGAGTGGTCTAGAGGGCTGTCACAGCTGCCAGGCTGGAGTTGCCCCTGCTATTTGGGTTAAGGGTAGTGACCTAGGTGGAGGGTAGTTGCCTAGGAGCTAGCAGTGGTGTATCATAGGAAAGAGAGGGAGAGAAGAGTAAAAAGAGGGAAAAAGAAGAAAGAAAAAGAGAAAAAAGCAAAACTGGGCCTGCTGAGACCAACTGTGGTGGGAAAGATAGAAGGGAGAGAGAATAAAGAGAGAAGAAATAGCGTGGTAAGTAAGGAGATAACTGAGGCTTGATTGGCTGACCATGGGGCTGGAGGAGTTCCAACTCAGCCTCAAGGTGGCGGGGTGGTGTGCTTGCTTGGTGAAGGGTCCCACGCAAGATAGGTGGGATTACCCAGGAAGGAAGGCAAGATCACAACACAGGCCAGGCAACAGTTCCCACAGTGTTATTGAGAGCTGGAGTTCACTGGTATGTCTGCCTTGTTTTGGATGTAGCACTACAGTGGGGGGTGGGGGGGAGGTGTTCCCTCAGCCCTGCGTAGGGCCCCAGGAGAGGCAAGACCTCCCCAGCTGTGTGTAGAATCACTGAGAGGGGAGTTGGGCTTATTATCCTTTCTAGACTGCTGATGCCCTAATTGCTCAGAGGTTTTATTGTTTGTTTTTGTTTGTTTTCCCCCTGGCCAGCTAGAATAGAATTAAAATAAATTAGCTCCCTGGCTCGGCGCTGGCTCTGTGCTCAGTTAGAAACTGAGACTTGCTCCAGAGAAGTGTCATGTTTAAAGCCTCCAGGCACTTTGGCTATCTTCTGGCATTCCTTATTATGCCAATGTATGTTAAGGGGCTCCTACCTGATACCTTAGAATTGAACAATGACCCTGGATTTGTAGTTTTTACAAAGAAAATACTCTCTCTCTCTCTCTCTATATATATATATATATATATATATATATATATATATATATATATATATATATATATATATATATATATATATATATATATATATATATATATATATATAAAATGAAGTGCCCTGATTTGGGGGCTGTCATGCTGAACCCCAAAGGGGGAGATCCAGTTTATCAGAGAGGTTGTTTTCTTCTCAGCCAACTGGAACTGAATTTCTCCCCTTGGACTATAACTCTCCACTTATTTTCTGCTACACCACCATCTACCTCAGGTAAATTCCTGCTTTTCCTTCTACCCCAAATCTATGGCTACCTGTTGACCCACCTCCCCAGGCTATGAGCTCAAGGCAGCTAACAGTGGGGAGCTGTGGTGTAGGGTTCTATGTCTAGCTTTCAGAGGTTCTCCTCGTGTCTGGGATTATGTCCAATTTAGGGCATCATCCTGGAGAAATCGCTACTCACTGCAAACCTAGGGCGTAGGTAACTCTTCAGCTGAAGCCCATAAACCTAGCACGCTGAACCTAGAGAAATTTCATGCACTCTTGTTTCACTTTCTGAGTGGAAATCACAAAAAGCGGGGTTCTGGACAGAAGACCCTAGTACCCTACTTCTAATTTCATGACACCACCTTCCAGTCTCCTTCACCTTATCTGTCAATTTTCTGGTCTGGCACCAGGAGCTCCAGGTGGGTGAGTCTTAACTAGATGCCATCTTCCTCCTCCTCCTGTAGTAACTATTTATGAGAGCAAATAGCCTTCATTTTCTCCGACAAAGTCGCTGGTGGATTTGAACCTACAACCTTGAAGTTAGCAAGTCCAAGTTAGCAGTCGAAGGTTTACTCAATGTTCTTACAAATTGTAGTAGACATGCTGAGGAAATGTGAATTTTACTCTTACCACTCTTTCATTTTTAAAGTGTTCCAGTAGAAGAAGAAAAAATGGTCTTGAACAGAAGTACTAATGAATTCTACAGTTACCCATAAGGCTTTCGTTAGCTAATCTTTTGGGAAAGGAGATCTCCAGGCCCTTCTTCTGAGTTGTCTTCGTCAAAAGGCTCCACTGAAGCTTGTCTACCACAGGTAGCCCTGATAGAATTTGTAATACTGATAGCGTGGTTTTCATCATCATCACAGCATTCAAGGCAGCACTGCATGAAGACCTGACCGCAACAGGAAGACCTGTCCGCAAGATGGATTGACCCAGTGACTGCACCACTGGACTGAACGATAGCTACTATTATGAATGTGGCACAAAAACGTGCAATAGTTTGTTCCCTGGGACTTCAGTCTTTATGGGTCAGGGCCAACTCAGTGGCAGCTAACAAAATAACAGAAAAATAGTACAAAAAAGGAGATGATTTTTGGAGGTTTTAGCTTAGCTACAACTATGAGAAGCTTGTGATAACATATTTTAGAGTGACAGAATCAACTCAATTTACAAAAGCCAGTCGTCTACCTGTGTCACAGGATGGTTTCATCTTGGGAGCCAATGGCGTGATGGCCATGTGAGAACCCAACAGACAGAGCACACTGATAAAAGAAGAAAGGGCAAGGCATTTTTTTCAGAGTCTGTTGAGTTGATGCCCACTCCTGGTAGCCCTCTGAGAGTCAGAGTAGAACTGTGTTCCAGAAGACTTGAATGGCTGGATTTTCAGAAGTAAATTGCCTCAAAGCACCTCAAGGCACCATTGGTTAGCAATAAAAATGTGTTTTCACCTTTTGCATGATTCAGGGACTTAGACACCTCTTCACTGAAGACCTGAGGACATCTAAAACAGTCAGTGAACAAAGACAGAGTGCATTTTGACCCTGGGCTTTCTGGAGAGTCCTATAACAATGACAGAACTTCCTATTGTAATGTACAAAGCACACATCTGAAAAATGAACAAGCCATTGCCACCTCCTCTAAATCCAAAACACCAAACTCACGGCCTTCAAGTCAATTCCGACTCATGAGGCCCCTAACTAGCGTTTGTGAGACAGTAAGCCCCACTTCACTCTTCTACCTGGGAGTAGTTGGTGGGTTTGAAATGTCTGGCCTTAAGGTGAGGGACCCAATGCCTAACCCACAGGGCCACTGGATCCTTTTCACCCAGGGATCTCATATTTGATCTCTAATATTAATCTGACCGATCGTCTCTTTGGATCCTATCATGATATAAATGTTAGATTTGGGTGAAAAGTTTAAAATCCTGTAGTCTAGTACCTTTAGTTAAGAAAAGCAAGGATCAACCAGAGTCTAAAATATCCTACCCACAGTCACAGACCTGGCTGGAGATAGAGCCTTGCTCTCCTGACTCACATTCCGGCGCTCCTTCCTCCCACTGGCAGCCAGAGAGGAGGACAATAAGAGATACTTGGTTCTTGCTTTGACAGTTTCTCTCTCTCTCTCTCTCTCTCTTAGGTTTGTCTCAACTTACTCAGGTTTAGAAGTCTATCTTAATTCTTATACTCTTGCTAACTCCACTGTGAGGGGCTGGCCTGCAAGTAGTTATATACATTTTCTAGGGTTGCTGTAACCAACCACCACGTATAAGATGGCTTATAAAAACAGAAAGTCATTATTTCACTGTATTGCGAGTTGAAAGACAAGATGAGGAAGTGGTCCTTGTCAATTCCTTCTGGGTCTTTGAGGGAGAAACTGTCTCATGTTCCCTCTCAGCTTCTGGTGGGCCCAGATGCTCCTTGGCAGATGGAGTGCTTTGTCTGATTCCGTTGTTTCTGTGGATTTTCTCCTGGTTTATAGTAACAACAATGATATGTTCTTATAGCAGGATTAATACGCGCCCTGCTCCAAATTGTGCTCATGTTAACCTAACTAATAATATCTTCAAAGACTTACAAGCAGGATCACATTGATAGAGTTAGGATTTCAACATATCTTTTGTGAGGGAACACAATGCAATCCTTATGAGAGCCAAATAATATTTTCTTTCCTAAAAAATTATTTTATTGGGGGATCGTACAACTCTTATCACAATCCATACATCCGTCCATTGTGTCAAGCACATTTGTACATTTGTTGCCAACATCAATTTCAAAACATTTTCCACCTGGGAAAAACTGGAGAACAAGTCTCAGGAACTGGCAGAACACCAGATGAAATGTTTCAACAAACAAATGAAAATTGGAAGTGTTCACTCATCTATACCAAGAAATTTGAAAGATAGCTATCTGGCCAACTTGCTGAAAGAGACTTATATTAGTGCACCTGGCAAAGAAAGGTAATTCAATAGAATGTGGAAATTATCAAACAATGTCATTAATATTATACTGGAGTAGATTTTTGCTAAAGATAATTCAAAAACAGTTACAGTAGCACAACTGGGAACTGTCAGAAATCCAAGCCAGATTCCCAAGAGGACATGGAAGAAAAGATATCATTGCTGGTGTCTGAATAATCTTTGCCGAAAGAAGAGGATACCAGAAAGATGTTTAACTGTGTTCTATTCACTATGTGATGATATTCGACTGGGTAGATCATACCGAACTATAGACAACCTTGAGAAGAATGGAGATTCCAGAGCGCTTCATTGTGCTCGCGCAGAACCTGCACATGGAATAAGGAGTTATTCCAACAGGAAGGCAAGAAGATACTTCCTGGTTTAAAATCAGGAAAGGTGTGTCTCAGGGTTGTATCCTTTCACTATTCTATTCAACCTTTATGCTAAGCAAGTAATCTGAGAATCTGGACTAACACATGAAGAACACAACAGCGCCAGGCTTGAAGGAAGAGTTAACAACTTGTGATTTGCAGATGACACAATCGTGTTTGCTGAAAGATTTTAAGCACTTATTGATGAAGAAGGCTACAGGTTTCAATATGCATTGCACCTCAACATAAAGAAAATAACAACTCTTACAATTTCACCAGTGAAAGGCATCATTATAAAGAGAAAAGATTGGAGTGGTAAAGAATCTCATTTTGCTTGGCTCCATAATCAACAGGAGTAGTCAAGAAAGCAAACTATTTGCCTCGGGTAGATCTGTTGAAAAGGCCTCTTTAAAGTATTTTCAAAAACAAAGATGTCACTTTGAAAACTAAGGTGTGTCTAAACCAAGTTGTGGTGTTTTCAGGTGCCTCGTATGCATGTGAAAACAGTAAATGAGATGGCTTTCTCCAGAGGATTCTGGGAACTCCTGTGTTTTCCTCCTTGGAGGCGGGAGACACTCTCTCTTGACTCATTCCCTGTAGACTCTCTACTGGCAAGGCTGACCCCCTGTGAGACATCCCTGAGGAGAAGCCACATGAACCTACCCTGATGCAGCCCCAGGAGAGCCATGTGGAGACCCCTGACAGTGCTGAGATGCTTACAATGCCACTGGATCCACAAGACTTTGCACCCACTGGCCCGTGACTTTCCTGCACTTGGTGTTATTTCATGTGTTTCCTGAGTCTGAAGAGGACTTTATAGATTGGCATCAGACATATTGGACCTCTGGACTTGATCTGGACTGGGTTGAGATCTTTCCTCAATATTCAGCTGCTCTTGTCTATAAAGCTTTTTCATATATGAAAAAAAGAAAACAGTAAATGAATAGGGTGACTGAAAACGCATTTGAATTATGGTATTAGTGAAGAATATTGGCAATACATGGACTGGCAATCGAGCCCTGGTGGCATAGTGGTTATGCATTGGCCTGCTAACTACATGGTCAGCAGTTCAAAATCACCAGCCTTTCCAAGGGAGAAAGACAGGGCTTTCAACTCCTGTAAAAAGTGAAAATCAAAGAAACCCACAGCAGCAGTTCTACCTATTCAGTCACTATGAGTCAGAGTCAACTCAATGGTTGTGAGTTTGCTTTTCTTTGTTGGTTTCCTTATGGACTGCCAGAAGATTAAGAGAAAAAAAATTCTGTGTTGGAAGAAAAACTGCTAGATTATTCCTTGGAACTGAGTATAGTGAGATTGTCTCACATACCTTGAATCTGTTATCCGGAGAGTCCAGTCCCAGGAAAGCCTGGTAAAGTAGAGGCTCGAGAAGAGCCTCACCAAGATCACACTGGCACATAGCTCCCTGGCATATTTATCTCCCTAGATAACTTTCTGCACATGATGACATGTAACAGTAACGACGTCTATACCAGTGGGCTCACGCACAACAGCTGTGAGGATGGAGTAGGACCTGGGAGTGTCGCATTCTGTTGTACAGATAGTCGCTATGAGCCCACATGGAATAACTGCAACTGACAACATAATGTAACATAATTGCTCACACGTAGTCATCATTCTGAAACAAGTACTCTTGCCAGTTCACCTTTGTATTTGTCACTGATGATTTCCTGATCAGTTAGTCATACCTTTGGTCTCCTTGATGCTGAAGTATAATCCATACTGGAATGCCCACTCTTGAAGTGTTGTATTGAATCTTTTTTCTTTCTTTTTTTTGAAAAGTGAAAGCAAAGTTGCCATGGAGTCCACTTCACTGATGGGAAGCCCCTGTGTTTCAGAGCAGGAGAACCAGGCACGGTGTCTTTCCAGCAGTCACTCACCTCGCCAAGCCTTGTGTTGAAAATGCTCCTGGTGGACTCACACCACCTATCTTCCCTCCGTGGGCCAACACTGTGCTGTTTGCATCACCTGTGTCTGAATCCCAACAAGGATTCCTGTTGGACTGAAGTAGATGCTTATTTGTAATGCTCTTGCCACGCATGACCAACTCACCCTCCAGAAAGTTCGCACTTATTTCTGCTCCCAAAAGGAGAGCATGCAATTGTCCGTGAAATGATTTCCTCAGTCAGGACAAAGCCAAAACAGAAATGCACTGTGTATCAAGTCCATTCTGAAATGTTAGTGGACGAGACACAAAAATTCAAAGAGAAATAAGACTCACGTGGGCCCTTTACAGAACATGTCACAACACTAATATAATATGTCTGTTAACAATATATGTCACAACACTAATATGCATGTTAAAATGTTGGCGTTTAACCATACTTTAACTATATTAATAACTCACAAGTGTAGAGGATAGAGGCTATAATCGTATTTCAGAGAGATAAAAAAAACACAGTTTAACCATATAAGACTTTGTGACGTAATAAGAAATTTAATAAGGCCATGCCACACTGTAATAATATTCATATTTCAACTTAAAAGAAATCCAGCCATCGAGTTTCGTGCAATAGCGTCACAAAACTCATGCAAACACCCCTGCTGGTCATGGGAGAGCTGCTTTCAAAATCTGTACTGGAAAGAACTGGATAGCAGGCTCTTACCAGAAGAGAACGACACACCTGCAGAAATCCGATCTTTGCCAACCGTCTCTTGGCTCACGCACACACCGTTCGTTCTGTCATCACCTTTCACTTGTCCTCAGTGACATCTTGCTATTACCCAATCTTATTTTCTGACCTTGACCTAAACTCTATAAGATATAACCCAGATTAACAAACTCAGAGCCTCAGAAGTATATTCTAGACTAGTTGGTTTGGGAACAGAATGTGGCATGCTATCAATATTTCTATCCATCCAAGAGCTTTAGAATGGCATGTGCAAATCTTGCTGATTGTGTTCAAGTGTGGACCAGTGGTCGATACATAATTTAGATGTACCAAAGCATAGTGAGTGTGGAGAAACACTAGTAGGACAGTGGGTTAAATGCTGGTCTGCTAATCAGAAGGTTGATGGGTCAAACTCACCAGCCACTCTAAGGGGAGAAGATGAAGTAGTCTACTTACATAAAACATGACAACCTCAAAAAGTCTATTGAGCAATTCTACTCAGTCACTATCAGTCCAAATCAATTTGGTGACAGTGGGTTTTGAGTTTGGTGGGGGAGGGGGGGGATTTTGTTTTGTTTTGTTTTAAGGCATAAGAGAATAGATGACATTTGGGGTCTGAAATGATGAGCATTTCTTTTCTTTTCTCTTATTTCCCCGATATGTTGGAAATGAACTTCTATGTTTGTTTGTTTTTCAGTCACTCAGACAAACACTTAGATCTGAGGGGTAAAGAGTCTGGAGGGGATATTGTTTTTGTTTCTGTTTTTGTTTTTTCCACGGAGTGATTTATTTTCCCGTTAAACCCTCCATTTTCTTTTTTCCCTCCCCACCAACCCTTTTCCCAACCAGTCCCTGGCCTCCTTGTAGGCATCAAATTCTTGTCTTCTTAGTGTATACACTACATGTTTTTCTTCTTTGGTTTTCCCTCCAACAATGGTGATAAATGTTTACCTTTGTAAGCTTGACTGAGTTTTCTAAGCATGATGTTCTCTAGTTCCAGTCATGTTTTGTGCTTAAGTTATCATTGTTTTTTATTGGTGTATAAAAACCCATAGTGTGAAAGTACCAGAGCTTGCTTATCCATTTGGTTGTCTCCTTGCTTTTGCTATTGTTGAAATTGCTGTAAAAAACATAGATGTACATATATCTGTTAATGTTAAATTCTTCAGGGTATATACCCAGTAGTAAGGCTGCTGGATCATAAAGTATATGGATTTACATTTGTTTAAGGAAGTGCCATATTGATTTCCATAGTGATTGCATAATTCTATAGTCCCACCAGTGATGTAAATGCATTCCTGTCAACAGAGGACAGAACTAGGAGGCAAAGGGCATTTATAGAGATCTAAATACAGGCCTGTACATATGTAAATAACTTCTTATATAATGATAGAGAAATAGATCTATATATGTATATTTCAAGTATCAAGGTAGCAAATGGACACTGGGTCTCTACTCAAGTACTCCCTCAATGCAAGAGCACTTTGTTCTAATAACCTGGCATTCTGTGATGATCACCTTCCCAACACGATCACTGAAGATAAAATGGGTTCATAAGCAAATGTGATGAAGAAAGCTGATGGCGCCTGGCTAGCGAAAGATATAGTTTCTGGAGTCTTAAAGGCGTGCAGATAAACAAGCAACCATCTAGCTGAGAAGAAATAAAGTCCACATGAAAGAAGCACACCAACCTGTGTGATTTTGAGGTGTCGATGGTATCAGATATCAGGCATCAAAGCCCCAGAACAAAAAAGTCCTATCAATGTGAATGAGGGGTAATGCAGAGTGGAGACCCAAAAGCCCCATCTGCAGACAATTGGACATTCCCTTAAAGACGGGTCACAAGGAAGAGACAAATCAGCCAGGGTGTAGTACAGCATTGATGAAACAAAGGGCTTTCCTCTAGTTCTTTAATTCTTCCTTCACTCCTACCCCCCACGATCATGATCCCAATTCTACCTTACAAATCTGGCTACTGGGATGTACACCAGTAGCATGTAGCATGTACACAGACAGATAAGAGCTGCAAACACAGGGGGTCCAGGACAGATAAAGCCCTCAGGACTAATAATGATAATGACACCAGAAGGGGAAAGGGAAGGTGTGGGTAGATAGGGGGAACCTATCTACATATAACTCCCTCCCTGGAGGACAGACAACAGAAAAGTGGGTAAAGAGAGACATTGGTTGTTGTAAGACATGGAAAAAATAGTAACAATTTATAAATTATCAAGGGCTCATGAGGGAAAGTGGGGTAGGGAGGGGAAAAATGAGGAGCTGATACCAAGGGCTCAAGTAGAAAGAAAATATTTTGAAAATGATAATGGCAACAAATGTACAAATGTGCTTGACACATTGGATGGATGTATGGATTGTGAAGAGTTGTATGAGCCCCAATAAAATGTTTTTTAAAGCATTCTTGTCTCTCCAGCTTTTATTATTTTGTGTTTTATTGAATTTTGCCAAATGTATCAATATGAGGTGATATCTCATTGTTGTTTTAATTTCTATATCCCTTATTGCTAATGATCTTGAACATTTCTTCATACAGCTGTTGGGTGCCTATATGACTTCCTTGGTAATTTGTCTGTTCATGTCTTGTATCCAATTTTGATTGGATTATGTGTATTTTTTCTTAAGATATTATAGCTTTATAAAGATTTTGGAGACTAGCCCTTTATCTGATGAATTATTACTGAATACTTTTGTCCAATCTGTAGGCTCTCTATTAACTCTTTTGACAAAGTATTTTGTTGTGCATAAATGCATTAATTTTAGTAGATCCTAGTTCTTTAGCTGATCTTTTATAGTGTGAATATGTTTCCTTATGTTCAGTAGGGTGTTTATGCATTAGGGTCCTGAAGTTTCTCTGTATTTTTTCATTGATGGTCTTCATGATTGCATGATTTATATTTAACTCTTTGATTCATCTTGAGTTTGTTTTGTACATGGTGTGAGGTATGGGTCTTGCTTCATTCTTTTGCTGGTGGAGATACTGTTTTTCTAGCCTTATTTGTTGAAAAAGTTGTCTCTTGCCCATTTAATGTGTTTTAGCTCTTTATCAAAAATTTGGTGTCTAATGAGTCCCTAATAAAATGTTTCTTTAAAAAGAAAATTAGGTGTCTATAGATAATTGGGTGTATTTCTGGGTTTTCTACTCTAATCCATTGGTCTTCATAGCTATCATTGTACCGGTACCAGGCTGTTTTGATGACTGTGGCTATATAGTAGGTTTTAAGGTCAGGGAGCCAAAGAGCTCCTACTTTGTTCTTATTTTTAACAGTGTTTTAACTATGCTAGGTTTGTTTACATGCCATATAAAGTTAGTAATTAGTTTTTCAATTTATTTGAATATTACTTGTGATGAGAATTGGATGGAATTACATTGAATTTACAAATTTTGTATTATTGACATTTCCATAATATTTAGTCTGACCATCCAGGAATATGGTAACTTGTTCCATTTGTATAAATTCCTTGCCATTTCTTGAATGAATATTTTAATCATTTTATTCATATAAGTCTTTTGTTTCTGGTAAGATTTATTGCTAAGTATTTTATCTTTTGTGTTGTTATTGTAAATTGTATTGTTCTTTTCATATTATTTTCAGTATCATGATCCATAATACATAAGAATCCAAATGATTTCTATATGTTGACCCTATAACTTGCTACTCTGTAAGATTTTTCTATTAGTTTGAGCAGTTATTTAATTGAATCTTTGTGATTTTCTATGTATATAATTATGTCATCTGCAAATAAAGCAATTTTTATTTCTTCTGAGCCTGTGTGGATATCTTCAATTTCTTTTTGATGACTATGTTTCTAGTCAAAACTTCCAGAACTATATTAAATAAAAGTGGTGATCAAGGGCAACCTTTATGAGCATTTCTAAACACTAAGATTATAACACTATGTGAAATCTGGTTGATATCCCTTGATTACTATAGGACTAAAGTTATCCTCCTACCTACTACTGCTCAGAAATTTCCAAATATCTCCATTCATAATAATGACTGGTTCCAAATGGGCTGAACAATCTCAGACTGGGTCCCAGTACATTCCTGAGCATCCTGATCCCAAGGACCCTCGGTGTGCCAGACAAGCTCTGAAACATCCAAACCAAATATGCTAACTCTATCCTTGAAAACATTCTGGTTTTGAATCATTTTCTTGACCTCTGGCTTTGTCTGAGTCTTTTCTAGGGAATCTTTCCCCATCCATCAGATTTTCCAGCACTTTTCTAAGTTGGAATTCTTCCCAGGAGGCTTAGTATTTTATTTGTAAAACATAGGGATCAAGCTCGAAGTGAAATCGCGTGGGTCCATCGTTGATTTGGCAGATAACAATTTGATATAATTATCTCCTGTCCACATGGTGATATTTAAAGAGCAACAGCTTGTTATCAGACAGAGTATCAGAAAGTTGATTGTGGTAAAAGTCGTTAGGTTAAAATATGATACCTTATCATTCGATCTCCCCTTTGACCCATTTTAAAGTTGTTTCAGTTAAGAAATAAAGAGTGAAGGTGAAATGCACATGAAGGAACCCTCAGGTGAGTGCCCTTGACCATAGACCAGGCTTGTAATCATGCAGAGAGCATTGGAAGTAGATGATTGCAGATGCAATTAACTTAACCTTATCATTTGATCTCCCTTTTGATCCATGTTAAATTTGTTCTAGTTTTTTTTAATGTTTTCTGCTTTCTTTCTGTGGAGGTTTTTCTCTGTTTTACTTTGCTATTGTTAGTTTTTTGTTGTTGTTTTATTGTTTTTCTGTATATGAGATCCAGGAGAGGCAGTATAGAGAATAACTGCAATAATGATTCTTTGGGGGGGGCTGGCAGGGGAAGCTGGGGAGAAATGAGGAGCTAATAACAAGGGTACACAAACAAGGAAAATATTCCACAGTTGATGGAGGTGATGATTGGACAACTCTTCTTAATATGATTGAACTATTGAACTGTATAATATGTGAATGATATAATAAAATAATAATAATTTATAGATTATCAAGGGTTCATGAGGAAGGGAAGAGCAGAAAGGAAGGAGAAAAAATGAGGAGCTGATACTGTGTTAGTTTATTGTGCCAACCCGGCTGATAAACACATGTGGGATTAATTGAAGGGCGGAGGGATAAATGGCTTCCGTGAGCCTCGCCTTTCTAGTTCTTGGGTCTCTTGCTTTCTGATGGTCGCACCAGGCTGCAGCTGCCTTAGTTCCCTGCTATAGCTGGCAAGGCTCAATTCCTACAAGACATCCCTGAAGAGAAGTCGCATGGACTTACCCCAATGCACCCTGGGTGCTGGAGCAGCTGTGTGGAGACCCCTGCCAGCGCTGAGAGGTTTACACATTCACTGACTTTGCTTTCTTCCTGAAGTCAGCATTGGTACATATGTTCTGTGAGATGGAGGAGGACTTTGTGGACTGCTGTTGGACATATGGGTTAATGGGTTAATGTTGGACTTGTGGGGTTGGGCAGTACTGGGTTGGGATATTTTCTTGATGCACACTGAACCTTTACATAAAACGCTCTCTTATGCATGAGTTTCTGTGATTTTGTTTATCTTAAGTACCCAGACTAATACAAGGGCTCAAGTGGAAACAAAATGTTTTGGGAATGATGAGGGCAACAAATGTACAAATATGCTAGACACAATGGATGTATATCTGGATTGTGATAAGAGTTGTATGAGCCCCCAATAAAATGATTTTTATAAAAAACAGAATTGGCAAGTTCATCTCTCAGACTATCATCACCATTTATAAAATGAGGTGAGTGTTCATCATAATCATTTTTACAAGTTATTGGGGAAAATTGAACAAATTAGTGCATGAGAAGGCAGCTTGTACACAGAAAAAAGTATTGCTTCTTCCCTCCCTCCCTCCCTCCCTTCTTCCGCTGATTCATTCATTGAGCAATTGTTTATTAAATATCTACTGTGTAAGAGGCATTGCACGAAGCACCATATTTATAATGAAGAGCAAGACGGTCTGATTTCTGCACCCATGGAGGATAGACACACTGGGGAAAAGAATATAGAATGTTTGGGGGACTCGTGCCAAGAACACCAACCTTAGCAGAGGGAATAGAAAGGTAAAGAGGGTCCCCAGACCTAGAGCACAGCATTCCAGAAGCCCTGAAGCAAACCATCATTATCCAACTGAAGCATTGATCTCAAGAAGAAAGGGGCCTATGAGTGAAGGGTGCTGAGGAGATGTAAGCAGAGGCTGTGTCATAAAAGGTTGCATAAGTTGGACTAAGGCAGATGCCTTCCAAACAGCAGGAGACCAAGAGAATGGAAATCCCAATTCATTGCCATGGAGAACCAGGAAAAGGAAAGGCTCAAAGAGGGTGAGCTGATGGCTTCCACTTTGAGACAACCGTGGTACACACTGGTGTCTTAGCTTTCTAGTGCTGAAATTCCACGATAAATTTAATTAACAAAAATGTACTTTCTCATGCTTCTGTAACTTAAAATATCAAATCAAGGTCTCATATGCGCCATCTCTGTACGAGCACCTCACCTAGTTTCTCTTACCTGACGATGATTTTTGACCGTTTTGTTTTGGTTTGGTTTTGGTGTGAACAATTATGACAGGTCATTTCTGTTGCCTTGTGTGTTTTGGTCTATTTTGGGTCTCAGGAGTAAATAGGATTCACCATACACCAGTATGATTTTAACCAACGATTGCTTATATTAGACTACACTGTGGAAAGTAATTGCATCTATTAAATAAGACACGAGGACATGGCATGATATTGCAGAAGATGATCTGTTCTACTTAATGCCAACTGATTTAATCCTGTCTAACTACTCCACGAGGAGCCATGGCGGCTAAGTGGTTACACACAATATGATCCATTCCCATTCACAGTTACAGTGTCGGAAATTCACAAAGCCAGAACCTTGGTGGTGTAGTAGTCACAAGCTGGGCTGAGATATGAATGGTTGGGAGTTTGGAGACACCAGCAACTCTGCAGAAGAAAGACTGGGTTCTCTATTCCCAACAATTCTGAGATTGCTACCATCTCAGAAGCCCACAGGGAGCTGATGGGATGCCGGCGAGTTTGAATTTGAGAGTTGTACCCTGTCCTATAGGATGAGTCGGTATCGACTCAATGGCATTGAGTTTGGTTTGGTTTTATTATCTATTCTGTAAGAGCCAACAGACTGTCGTTTGGTCAGATAAGTTAGAACCATAAACTAGCCAAACAGCCTCAAAATTAATCCTCTCAGTTGAGAGATTTATGGGTAAGTGCTGTGAAAACATGAAATGAATGTTTCAATGTTAAGTGCACAGAAAGCACCACAAAGATCATTGAGAAGGAGCATTGAGAAAAACAGGAGGAAACAAGAAGAATGTGATGCCCTGGAAATCAAGGGAAGGAAGAAAGAGCAGGCAGAAACCAACAAACTGCACAGAGGTCAGTCAATGATGCACTGGCAGGCATCTGTGATATGTCATCGCTCTGAGTTCATCGACTCCCTCTCTTTTGCGTGTTGGGTGTTTAGAAGTAAAGTCAAGTGCAGTGGGAAAAAGAATGAACAGACCGAGAGGTGGTGCCTGAGAGCGTAGGCAACTCTTTCCTAAAGGCTAGCTGGGGACGTGAGTGGGAAGCAGGGGAGGAACAGTGGAGGAAGTGGGTATCTGTCCTTCTCGATGCACGCCATGGTTTTTAGGTGTCAGCGAATCAGTTCTAAGCCAAAGCAACTGTCTGTAAAACAGAATAACACCCCACCCCACCCCCCGCCTGTGACCTCCACCATCCTCACAACTGCTGTTATGTTTGAGCCCATTGTTGCAGCCACTGTGTCAGGGGTCTAAAAATGGCAAAGGAAAAGAAGCGCACATGGTAAAAGAAGAGACCGACTGTATGGGACATTAAAGGGAGGCTTACAAGACAGGGAGGATGCCCACAGCACAGGTCCGAAGCCAGGGTCAGAGACTGGTGAGAGACTGTGGAAGACAGCATGATGGAGACATTAATAAAAACCACGCCTGATCTTGATTGTTTTCAAATTCCCCCCTGAGGAGACATGCAGGAAGAAAGGGAGGGAGGAGAGAAGCGAGGGAGGAAAATAATGAGAAAGAAGGAAAGATGGAGTGTCCATAGGCCAGATACTGTACTATACCTTTCGTTTTCCCCTGCGAGCAACAGCGAATCATTGTGTTTATGACTCTTCTCTGGCCTCTCAGAAGGGCCAGTGCTAGAAACTGGAGAATCTATTATTTGCTAAGCACAATTTTTGTTGAGTGGGAATGAACAAAGCGTGGATGCAGAAGCGGGAAGCAATCCCTAAGCAACAGCAAGGGAAACCAGTGCTATAAAAACAAGCTCATTGCCTTCAGGTCAATTCTGAAT
Organism: Tenrec ecaudatus; assembly: GCF_050624435.1. Classification (NCBI taxonomy): domain Eukaryota; kingdom Metazoa; phylum Chordata; class Mammalia; order Afrosoricida; family Tenrecidae; genus Tenrec; species Tenrec ecaudatus. The sequence goes on from NC_134540.1 coordinate 150,855,055, forward strand.
CCAATCAGCCGAACAGTACGGAGTACAATCACCTTATAAGGGTTTCCAAGGTCATGATCTTTGCAAGAGCACAGTTGAAGAGCAGCTGGTACGGTTGAGCCACCAACCTTTTGGTTAGGAGCCTTGTGCTTCGCCACTGTGCTACGAGCACTCCTGTAGAGGGCCATCAAGTCCATTCTGACTCATAGCCACCCTACACAGGGCGTCCCTGACTGTGAGCCTTTATAGGAGCAAGCAGCCTCATCTTTTCCCCTTGGAGGCAGGTTTGAACTGTCAAACTTACCTACAGAACCAGCAGGGCCCCTGGTGCTATAAAAGAGAAAATATCAACAGGGAGCAAGGCTGGCAGGTGACAACAGAGAAACCTTGAGACAAGATGCATGGCCAATGAGAATTTTGCAGTTACGGGCTATGGACATGCAGTGGGAACACCCTCCTCTCGTCCCCCTACTACATCTTCTGTAGGGGGAAGCTATACCATTTTGCTAGCACTTTCTGGAGAGGGAGAGAGTAGCAACACCTGGGTGACAAACACATTTTTGTCTTTTTAGATGCTCACCTTAAGTCTGTTATTTAGATATTTATGATTATCATCTTAATAATCAGGAGTCCCTGGGGTACTGCAACCCGTTGATGCACTGAGCTGTTACCCAAAAGTTGGAGGTTCAAGTACACCGGAACACACCAGGAAAAATAAAACAACCTGGTGATCTCCTCCGGGAAAATCAATCATTTGTAAACCCTGTAAGATGCTGCTCTCCCTGACACCCATGAGTTCGTCATGAATGGAAGGCAGTTTGCCAGCAGCTGGCAGTAGACAATGACCAGAAAAATGAAACTCCAAAAGCGTCTGTAACTGACATGCCTGTGATCACATAAGCGATGGGTTGCAGATGCAAAACACGCCCCAGGCTGTTTGCCCCCACAGCTTCAGCGTTTGCATTCTCCCACAGGTCTGATTGACTTGGAAGATGCAGAACTGCAGAGAATGGGCCCTGGCCGCCTGTGCAGACTGCTGCAGCGCTGGGGTGGAAGTGCAGTGCTTCGGGCCAGGCTTCCCATACTGTCTTCATCCATTCACTCCTGCCGCTCTCCCAGCCTCACCGCTTCAGCTCGCTCTCCCTTGTACAGGCCACAGGCCTCATCCCGAAGCAAAAGGAGGAGGCGGGTGTGGGAGAAGGGAAGTAGGAAGCAAGTCTCTTCTCTTTCATCTACTCCTAACATGACAGTTCTCAGCTTGTGTAAGCCAAAGCTCTCAACTTCTACCAACTTCTTAAAGGCCAGTCTTCCCCAGAGCCCCACCCCACTCATAACTCAGCCAGGCTTCCCCAAGCCAGGCTCAGTGGAATGAAAGCCAGACTTGATTAGAGGCTAAGACACACAATGTTTTATTCTTTTTTAAAAATAATTGTATTGGGGCTCATACAACTCTTATCACATTCCATACATACATCAATTGAACAAAGCACCCTTATACATTCATTGCCCTCATCATTCTCAAAATTCGCTTTCCACTTGGGTTCCTGGGATCAGCTCGACGCACAGTCTTTTAAAGGATACCGTCCCATAATTCTCTTTTGAAAGATTTCTAATATCATCAAGTGGAGGCCCTGGCTTTTAGCTTTTAATCAGAGGCACTGCTGAACTACATACTTGTTTCTTTTTTTTCTAACCAGAATAATGAATGGTGTTGATATGCTTAAGTAATGTTAACATTTTCTTGTATGCATATTGCCCTTCCTCAGTAAACTCATTTGTCAAAGTCAAGGCAAAAGTAAACATTAGCTCATTGTAGTCCAAAGACAAATTTGCAAGATAAGGAATAAATATGATTTTTCTGTACAGTGATCTGATCCTTGATATTCTTATAGATATGATGCTCCTAGATAGCTAATGTAATTCATATTCAACCAAATTAATTTGTTCCAAAGGCATGCTATATTTTCCATCATTCAAAACATTTGGGACCCCCCATCCTGCTTCTTTTTGTTTCTCAAGAGCATATCAGCAAAATCTATTTTCTATGTAAAGGTCCCAGCCAATGCTCTACCCACCCTTAGTGGTATATTTCTCTATCATTTATGCCTTAGTGGTATATTTGTAACATTTGTTTACCAGTCACGAGGAAAGAAGATGCTTGGTTCTGGCATTAAATGGCCACAAACCAAAATGATCCTATTCCAAAGACATTGTGATAGTTAGGTTATATGTCAACTCGGCATACCTTTGGGAAGGTATAGGTGAAATCCAACCTCCCACTCAGAACACAGCCTAATGACGTCTCCTGTGGGGTGTGGCCTATTCACTAGTGACTCTGTGGAGAAGTGGTCTCTCTCTCTTGCACTTCTCCTTCTTGCTGCCTTGGATCATCCATCTGGCTTCTAGCATCAGGGCCCATGTGCTCTGTCAAGCCTGAACACGTCAGTGCCCTACTGTGTTCCTGCTTAATGTGGATCCACCTAACTGCACCCACCAGCCGGTGATCTCCCAGCTTCACACTTAGGCTTCCTCCGTCATCAATTGGCAGCTTCATGAGTCTAGAGGTGTCTCCTGCTAGGATCTGACCCATGAACTTGAGTTGGACTGGGCCTGGCTTTTTCCATGATATTAATTTTTTCCTATAAAGTTCTTTCATATATAGGAGTGTCGCTGGTTTTGTTTCTCTAGAAAACATAACCAAATACATGGAACTATTAATGAATCAGCAGATAAATGATATTACATTGCAACATGATATCCACACATATTGATGCATATTTCCTGGAAATGTATATAAGAAAGAGCAGTATATCAAGGAATGAGAGCTGGTAAATGTTAGTGAGCGAGACCCTCACCCAGACCACTCACTGAAACAGAGATGGAAACAGTAAAGCTTTATTCAGACAGATTTGAATCTGTGCTCTCACCCGCAATTGAGGCAGGCTCAGTCTGTAAGGCGAGAGCCCTGAACAGCATTAAAGCAGAGGTATTACACTTTTTTGTGGGGCGTCTTGCCAAGCAAGGGGAGGGGGAAGGCAAGTTCTTGTGTGAAACTGGCAAAGCATTCTCAGGAAGGTGAAACAAAGCAGTTTTTAAGTCTAACAAAGTAAGTTCTACATTTAAGGTCAGTTTGTCCCCAGTGGTCTGCCAACCGATACTGTAGGAAGGCTAGGCTACTTCTTGGAGCGTAAACATCCTGGGCTGGGCTACACCTGTTTCAGGCTGCAATTTAAAATTTTTCCATTTCTGACCAGGGGGTGACCTGCCTGTTATTGTTACAGGGCACAGTGTCACCAATGTCACTAGTTTTGTTTCTCTTGAGAACCCAGCCTAACACATTGAAAGAAACCTACGTTAAATTATATCAAGAAGTTAGTGTTGTCACAAAAGTGAAAATTCAGTTTGATTTTGAATTTTAAATTTCAGAAGTTTCAAACTGTAGGGGAAAGACTGTGTGTGTGTGTGTGTGTGTGTGTGTGTGTGTGTGTGTGTGTGTGTGTGTGTCGGGGGAGCCCTGAAATACATCTTCAAAAAAATGCTAAGGGCTGTTTAGGGAAAGAGAGATAGATCTGAATGGCTGTCTTTGGTCTGAGAAGGAAGGCCTGGGACTGCTAAGTGGAAATGAAGAAAGACACATTTCAGCCCATTTTAAAGAAACATTTCCTAGCCAAGAAACCCAATTACAGGAGAAGCTGCCTGAGGATTTAGTGAGCACCCAGTCCCAGGAGATGCTCCAGAGGAGACTAGATCACCCCATTTCAAAGAAGAGGTGTAAATGAAGGAGGTGGGTCTTATATTAGATACCCTTGACAGTCTGTCTAGACACAAAGTTCCCAAGAGGAACTCTGCCTTCTGCTTTGTCACTCCATCAAACCCTTGTGAGCGATGGCAGTTTCCGACTCTTGGCTTCTTGGTGTCACAGCTTAGCTGCTTACATTTCCCATGAAGAATAGAAAACTCAATGGGGACTTGGGAACAACGTCCACCAGGCTTAGAAGAAAACTGGTGGATTAATATTGAAGTCTTTCAAAGTCAAGGGAAATCTAAATCAGACCTCAAGTTTGGAACACTCTTGTCTTTGTTGAATTTTCTCCCTCATGGGCCAGACCAGGCCTTGCCTATAATTGGGAGGCTGTGCAGGATGGTGGGAGAAAGATGAAGATTTCTACTCCCATAAAGAGGTAGAGTCTCAGAAACTCATAGAGGTAATTCTACCCTGATCTATAGAGTTGCAATAAGTAAAAAATGACTCAATGGCAGTGAGTTTAGGTTTTTGTTTTATTTTGTTTTTATGGCAGGATGGAGGTGTCAAAGTGGTTAAACATGCAGCTGATACCTAAAAAGTAGCTCAAGTCTACCAGCCACTCCTTGCAGGTGTTGGCTTCTTTAACAGCTTTGGAACTGTATGATGCAGTTATACACTGCCACTTCGGGTCAAGTTACAACCAACTCAACAGCAATGGGCTTGGTTTAGGGTTTGGTGCACAGTGATAGATTAGAGTATCAACCCTGGATTTAGTCTGCCTCTGTATAGATAACTGGGCCTGCCATCTCCTATCTTTGGCCATCATTAGTACTGTTCACTCAAAGATCTCCATATCTTTTCTCCAGCATAGTAGAATTAGACACTCTCCTCTCTTAGGTGTGGCCCTGTAACTTTCCCTGACCAGTAGAATGAAAGATATTGGTGGTGGTTGTGCTGACTGCTTTCCAGCCACAACCCAATGCCTGGCAACCCCACAGATAACAGAATTAAATGCTGTCTGGGCCTGTGCCAACTTCATGGTCAGTTGCAAATTGGACTCTTGTGCCCTGTAGCATTTTCAAAATTAGATCGCTAAGTCTTTCTTCCTAGTCCAACTTAGTCTGAAAGTTCCACTGAAACTGATTCAGAATCAGAGACAGTCTTCATCAACCCACAAGTGGTTGGTGTGCAATGGTTTATAACCACTTCAAATTTGTCTTTGTACCCCCAGTTCCTCACTTAGTCCCAAGTCTGTCATCATTTTCATCACCATCATCGTCATCAATACACTGAACCACATATCAGAAAATGTGCTGTCAGCTTCCTAAGTATTATTTCTCTTAGTGAGCATTTTATAAAGGTTAATGGAAATAAATCATAAAAATATAAGTATGTGATCAACCCTGTACAAAACCCAACAGGAAGCACAAGGATTTTTATGTATCAAATTATGTCCCTCAAATATGTTTTTAAATCCTAACGTCAATGTTGTAACAGGATCGTATCTTCTCACTATACTAATTCAATCGAAGGAAATCATCAGAAAAGCTAGCTTATATAAGGAAGAATGGCCTCACTATTTTCATCCATGCAAGCTGCTGGAGGTCTGTCCCCAATGTATCCTGATTTTACTGCTCAATAAATCTGCTGTGCAGCCTCCCCCTAAAAAGGAGGAGGAGGAGGAGCTGGGGAGGAGGAGAAGGTTCCAGGATTGGAAGAAAGCTCCTAACAACAGGAGATGTGCAGAGGACACACCCTTGCTTGCTGAAAGGACTTGTAACGCTTGAGGAGGACTGGAAATGCTGTGACTAACAAGGACTGAAGCCTTCAGTATGAATTATGACTCAAGGGAAAGAAGACCAAAATCAATAGGGAACATCCTGATAAATGGAGAAAGGGTTGAAGATGCCAAGGATTTTATCTTGCTTGGATCCTCAATCAATGCTCAAGAAAGTAGCAGTTAAAATATCAAAAGAAGAATTGAATTAGGTAAATCTGCTGCACAAGACCTCTTAGAGTACTGAAAAGCAAGGATGTTGCTTTGAGGACTAGGGTGCACCTGACCCAAGCCATGGTATTTTCAGTTGCCGCATATGCATTTGAAAAATGGACATTGAATAAAGAAGACCAAAGAAAAACTATTGCATTTGAACTGTGGTGCTGGCGAAGAATATTGAAAGTACCAGGGACTGCTAAAAGGCCAAACTGATCTGCCTGTGAAGGAGTATGAAGAAAGGTCAGGGTGGCAAGACTTCGCCTCACATAGTTTGGACACCTTGTCAAAAGAGACCAGTCTCTGGAGAAGGACCTCATGGTGAGTAGAGTAGCCAGGCAGTAAAAAAGAAGAAGGCTCTCAAAGAGGTGGACTGACACAATGGCTGCAGCAATGGGCTCAAACATAGGAACAATTGTGAAGATGGTGCAAGGCCATACAGTGTTTTGTTCTATTGCACATAAAGTCTCTATGGATCAGAACCAACCCAATGGCAACAAATTCTAGCTTCAAGGTCTGTAGTTAAAGTCACACTTGGGAATGGGTTGTCCTTGTTACAATAGGGATAGTTTCTCTCACTGCCAAAGAGTCATACCAACACTTAGCGAGTCCCCCCACTCCCTGCCCACCCCCCCATCCTGCTCAACACCACCACCCCTGCCATGGGTTTCTGCGACTGTGTTTATGATAGTAGAACTTTCTCCCACAGAGCCACTGGTGGCTTCATACCGACGACCTTGCAAATCGCAGGCCAATGCATAAACACTGCACCACCAAGGGTCCTCAGGAATAGCTTAGAGTGTGTATAAAATCCCTTTTGAGATATGAAAGAGATTAAAAGGCCAGAGAGAGAAGCAGAGGTGGAGGAAGATAGCTAGATGCTAAGTGTGTTAGTCTAGGTACATTAGAGAAACAAATCCACAAAAACTCATATATATGAGAGCATTTTATACAAAGGCTAAGTGCACATCAAGAAAACATCCCAACCCAGTGCTGCCCAACCCCACAAGTCCAACATTAGCCCATATGTCTGACACCAACCCACAAAGTCCTCCTCCATCTCACAAAACACACGCAGTGATGCCAACTACAGGAGGAAAGCCAAATCAGTGAACATGTAAGCATCTCAGTGCTGGCAGGCATCTCCACATGGCTGCTCCAGCACCCAGGGCTGTATCGGGGTAGGTCCACATGACTTCTCCTCGGGGATGTCTTGCAGGAAGTGAGCCCTTCCAGCTGAAGCAGGGAACTTGCTAAGGCAGCTTCACTCTGGTCTGACCATCAGGAAGCAAGGGAACCGAGACCTCGAAAGGCAAGGCTCACCAAGCCATTTATCTCTTCACCCTTCAGTTAACCCCTTCATTTATTGTGCCAGGTTGGCACAATAAGCTACCTCAATCCACCCCTTGTGAACTTGCCACCTGTACATAATTCTTTAGCCTCACGATTGCAATTAAGAAACACCTACACTTTAATCCATATGTTCCCCCACCTATGAAAGTTTGTAAGCCAACCACTGCATACTTTTTTCCCCCAAATTTGGGGTATCTAATTTCTATACTGCCCACTTATATCAAACCCAGTGCTCTGAAGCGAAAATCATGTTTTTTCGACATGAAGAATCTTTATTCCAAATGGAACTGTGTGAAGTCTTCATCCACAAGCAAATTCAAATCAGGACAGGCCATCAATAAAATCTACTACAATATGCACCAGTTCACAGGCTCAAAATTCTCTCCATCTGGTCAACTCAATGTGGGCTGCCTCACTCAGCCTCTACAGGGTGCCCATTGGTCGCCTTGCCTTTAGACCATGGTCTATCACCAATACTCATCAAGCCTGGCCCGCTAGTGCTAGGTCATGAACCTTAAACTAGTCAAGCAGCTCATCTTCTCCTCTTTTTCCTGTAAATTGAGTCCATAGGTGTCAGTGGCCAAACTCAACCTGTCTCTTTATTGCTGCATTTCTCCCACTTCCACTCAACAAGTAGATCCAGGTGGTCATTGAGCAAGCCTTTCAGCCTGTCCTCGGGCTCCCTTTAACATTCAGTCCCAGAGGGGAGTTTTCTTCGTGGTTCCAGATGTTTTCCAGCTTCTGACAAACACCATCGGTTCCTGAGTAATCCAAAGCACTGGGTGGGGCATATCTTTTCAAAGCTTTATTTGCAGGTGTGGCCTAAGCCAATCTAAAGATCAAATTTTAATGGCTGACAGTAAGTGGCCTTACAAACTCTCTACTTTAATACTTCCCATATTTTCCCCAGAAAACAACCAAGTAAACAGTGTGGCTTTATCTGACCTCTGGCTAGACAAAGAAGAAAAACTAGCATGAAGGAGAAGTCAAACAGACATCTACTCTCCATCTTATGATTTGTTTCTTCAGTACCCCACTCCCAGTACCTAGACTGGTCCCTTTGGACTAAATTATGGCATTGGCTACTTAGCCACAGTGTCCCTAGGAGTGAAATACATGGGAAATCTACTAAGTATTTATGTGATCTATACAGGCAGAAGAATGCTAGATCAGCTGAACAGCAGAATAGACATCACGATCGCTCAGTCAATTCCCAGACCTGAGCCAGTTTACAGACCCACAACCCCTTGAATGAAGGGGAAGCCAGGTCCCTTGTAAGGAGGATCCTGCTACATCACTGAAGGTTTATACTGTTAGTCTTTCTTCTAGCCTTCCCCAAAGGGACCTGCGGCCTTTCACAAGAGTGACTGTTCATTGGGGGAAAGGAAATCATCAAACGTTGTGGGGATTACTGGACACTGGCTCAGAACTGACACTAATTCCTGGAGACCCAAAATGTTTTGAAGGCCCACCAGTCAGAGTGGGGGCTTATGGAGGTCAAGTTATCAATGGAGTTTTAGCTCAAGTACGCCTCACTGTGGGTCCAGTGGGCCCCCGGGCCCATCCTGTGGTTATTTGCCCAGTTCCAGAATGCATCATTGGAATAGACACACTTACTAACTGGCAGAACCCCCATATTGGATCCCTGAAATGTGGAATAAGGGCTATCATGGTAGGAAAGACCAAGTGAACACTGTGTTAGACAGGGTTCTCTAGAGAGACAAAACCAGATTGCTAGTAATTATATATAAAACTATATTTATAAAGATAAATATATGACACAAGAAATGAACTGTTACATTATATATAGATAGATAGATAGATAGATAGATAGATAGATAGATAGATAGATAGATAACACAAGAAATTAACAGTTAAATTATAAAGCAGTGAGACACTAGCAGTTCTTTAAGGCTTCAGAGCTGCCAGTCCTTTTTCTGTAGAGAGAGCTGGGCTATATATACCCAGGCAGCAAACACCAAGGCAGGCCAGCAACTGTCACCAACTGTTGGTTCCAAGCTCCAGAGATGAACATTCCAATCATGTGGGCTTAAAGGGACCTTAATTTACAGCGACACAGTCCACAGGCTAGGCATCCCACAGGTATTGTACCCTTTAAATTGAGGCACAGAATCAGCAAGGCGAGGCTCACCAAGCCATTTATCTCTCCGCCCATCAATTAATCCTACTTGTGTTTATTGGCCAGGCTGGCACAATAAACTATCACAATCCATCCCTTGCCAACCTGGCACCTGTACACAATTCTTTACCCATACATACTTATATAATTTCCAGATATTAATGAAATCACACTTATACTTATCATCAATCATCTATCATACATATAAATGAAAACACACTGAGTCAAATTGTATCTGATACATCATACCTAAACAAAGGAAATATATGCAATAATCACAAAGAAAATACATTGACAATTACAAACCTTGCTTTTGCAATTGATCACGTGATCGGAATTGATAGGTAGAACTACCTTCTATTACTACCCATTCGGTATTACCTTTGCCCTCAGCAAGCACCTCAGCTGGCTGTGGTTTTTTTGCCTGGTGGTGTGACCCAGACCTTCATTCCTGAGAGGTCTGGGTCATTATAATTCCGGTCAGGATTGGGTTGCTGTAACTTACCATTTATTTTAATAACAGGGCATGGTAACACTGTCAGCCTATGGGATCTCCTGAATTCCAGACATATTATTCTTTACCTCCATTATATAGCACCAGTCCAATTTCTCCTTGGTAATCAGGATCAATCACACCACTTAGTACAGTGACACCCTTCCTGACCTGTTGATCCAAAGGCATGAGAAGCCCAAAGTGGCCAGGGGGCATTCTCAGCTGCCACTTCAGTGAAATCCGTGCTGTGTTTCCAGGTGAGAGAGTTCCTTCCTTAGGGACCAGGACCTCCAGGCCTGAGGAACACAGGGTTGCTGGGACAGGAAGCAAAAATGCTGCAACTGGATCACTAGGAGTAATAGTGAGTGGTGCCACTCCAGCTTCCACCCCTTGGTTCCTGGACCCATGAATTCTGGCTATTGGAGACACAGCACCATATATTGGCTGCAGGTTTAGAGCGTATACAGCTTCCTGGAGAACATTTCAATTGTGTGGGCTTAAAGGGACCTTAATTTACAGCGACACAGTCCACAGGCTAGGCATCCCACAGGTAGTGTACCCTTTAAATTGAGGCACAGAATCAGCAATGTGAGGCTCACCGAGCCATTTATCTCTCCGTCCCTCAATTAATCCTATTTGTGTTTATCGGCCAGGCTGACACAATAAACTATTGCACACACCATTAGAACAGCTATTACCTAGGAAAATAGTAAACCAAAAGCAGTACTGCATTCCTGGAGCGATTGCAGAGATCAGTGCCACCATTAAAGACTTGAAGAATGCAGGGTTGGTGATTCCTACCACATCCCCATTGAACTCACCTATTGGGCCTGTAAAGAAAGAGATGGATCCTGGAGAATGACAGTGGATTATCATAAACTTAACCAGGTGGTGACTCCAATTGCACCTGCCATTCCATATATGATTTCATTGCTTGAGGTAATTAATACTTCTCCTGGTACTTGGTATGCAGCTATTGATCTGGCTAATGCCTTCTTCTCAATACCAGTCTCAAAGGACCACCAAAAGCAGTTTGCCTTCACCTGGCAGGGTCAACAAAACACTTTCACAACTCTCCCCCAGGGATACCTCAACTCTTCTTCCCTGTGCCATAATTTAGTCTGAAGGGATCTTGACAACCTGTCTATTCCACAAAATGTCACACTGGTCCATTATATTGATGACATTATGTTGATTGGACCCACTAAGGAGGATGTATCAAAGACTCTAGATTCATTGGTACAACATCTGCGTACAAGAGGTTGGGAAATTAACCCAATGAAGATTCAAGCACTCTCCACCTAAGTAAAATTTCTAAGGGTTCAGTACTGTGGGGCATGTCGACATATTCCTACTAAAGTAAAGGATAAGCTATTGCATTTGCCACCCAAAAAAAAAAAAAACTAAAAAGGAGGAAAAATGCCTAGTGGGCCTCTTTGGATTTTGGAGGCAACATATCTCTCACTTGGGTGTCCTACTTTGACCAATTTATCAAGTGACACGAAAAGCCTCCAATTTTGAGTGGGGCCCAGAACAAGAAAAGGCTCTTCAACAAGTTCAGGCTGCTGTGCAAGCTGCTTTGCCACTGGGACGCTATGATCCAGCTGACCCAATGGTGCTAGAGGTGTCAGTTGTAGATAAAGATGCAGTGTGGAGTCTTTCGCAGACCCCTATTGGTGAATCGCAGCGTAGACCATTGGGATTTTGGAGTAAAGTCCTGCCATCCTCTGTAGACAACTACTCCCCCTTTGAAAAACAGCTGTTGGCCTGTTACTGGGCCTTGGTGGAGACTGAACGCCTCACCATGGACCACCAAGTCACCATGAGGCCTGAACTGCCCATCATGAACTGAGTATTGTCTGACCCACAGAGTCATAAAGTTGGATGTGCGCAGCAACACTCCATTGTTAAATGGAAGTGGTATATACGAGATCGGGCCAAAGCAGAACCTGAAGGTACAAATAAACTGCATGAAGAAGTAGCCCAAATGCCCACAGTCTCCACTCCTATCACATTACCTTCTTTCTCCCAGTCTGCACCTATGGCCTCCTGGGGAGTTCCTTACCATACTTTGACTGAAGAACAAACAAGTCATGCTTGGTTCACGGATGGCTCTGCACGATATGCAGGTGCCACTCATAAGTAGACAGCAGCAGCACTACAGCCCCTTTCTGGGATCTCCCTAAAGGACAGTGTTGAAGGGCAATCTTCCCAATGGGCAGAACTTCGAGCAGTGCACCTGGCCGTTCAGTTTGCCTGCAAGGAAAAATGGCCAGATATGAAACTGTATACCGATTCATGGCTGTGGCTAATGACTTGGCTGGATGCTCAGGGAATTGGAAGGAAAATGATTGGAAATTGTTGACAAGGAGGTGTGGAGAAGAGGTATGTGGCTAGATCTTTCTGAATGGGCCAAGAAAGTAAAGGTACTCGTATCTCATGTGAATGTTCACCAAAGGATTACCTCTGAAGAGGAGTACCTTAATAATCAAGTGGATAAGATGACACGTGCTGTGGAGACTGGTCCTCCTCTTTCCTCTGCCACTGCTGTTATCCCCCAATGGGCACATGAACAAAGTGGACATGGTGGCAGGGATGGAGGTTATGCATGGGCGCAGCAACATGGACTTCCACTCCCAAGGCACCATAATGTGTCAGACTGGGTACATTCGAGAAACAAATCCACAGAAACTCATATGTATAAGAGAGAGCTATATATAAATGGTAAGTGTGCATCAAGAAAACATCCCAACCCAGTGCTGCCTGAGCCCACAAGTCCAACATTAACCCATATGTCCAATACCAATCCACAACGTCCTCCTCCATCTTACAAAACACACACTATGACGCCAACTAAAGGAGGAAAGCCAAATCAGTGTATGTGTAAGCATCTCAGGCTGGCAGAGGTCTCCACAGGGCTGCTCCAGCACCCAGGGTGCATTGGGGTAGGTCCATGTGACTTCTCTTCAGGGATGTCTTGTAGGAAGTGAGCCTTGCCAGCTAAAGCAGGGAACTAAGGCAGCTGCACCCTGGTGCGACCATCACAAAGCAAGATGCCCAAGAACTAGAAAGGTGAGGCTCCCAAGCCACTTATCCCTCCACTCTTCAATTAACCCCACTTGTGTTTATCAGCCAGGTTGACACAATAAACTTTATATCACTAAGCCGCATGGAAATCTCCAAAGAACCAGGAAACAGAAGCCGAGGATACAAGGACATTCCCCTAGAGCTCACAAAGAGTGTCATCCCCTAGAGATGGCCCTCTCAATCAGACTTGTAGCCTCCTAAACTGTGAGGAAATCAATTTCTGTCTGCTGGCCTCATCCCCTTGTGGTGCTTGTCTTCAAGCTGCACTAGATAAACTTCGACAGTAGAATATTCTCAAATAAAATGGTATTGTGAACCCAGGTTGACTCAGCTAGGAAGAAATCATGGTTGAATGTGGCCAGTGGATAAAAAAAATTCTAGTCACATTAAAACTTGGGGTGAGCGATTATAGTGATGATTGTACAATTAAATCTTTTTAATATGACAGAAATATTAAAGTATATGATATGTGAATTATATGTCAATAAAACTCTTATATAACATTAGGTGAGCACTAGGCAAACTAATTGCTATATTAAGTTTAAAACCTTTGCTTTCCCTGCTAATCAGAAGAGACAAATGATGAAAAACATTAAGAACACATTTTTGTGCTAAAATTTTCAGGCTTTTTCTCATTTGAAAGAAAAAACTTACTAAAGAATCAACCTTTCACAGCACTAAAAGACAGTCTTTGTTTACCAAAGTGTGGTCATTTGTCATTGCCACATCACATGAGAGTAAGTGGTGAAGTGTGTGTGGTCAGTGGTGGAGGGGGCGGGAGGCAGGGGGTGTTTGGAGAGAATGATGTACGTCCAAGTAACTTCAATTTCTCTTCAGGGTTCTGAATTTTATGCTACCAATCAATAGCATCCCACCACTCTTTTTATTTTTTAAAAAAATTAAGCTCCCCTGACATCTAATCACATGTCCTTATTTCCTGAAGACCATTCGCATATGAGCAGTACAATTTCTGTCATTGTACCTTCAAGAGTCAACATGCCAAGTTCTCATCTCCTAGACGAATTCCTTCTTTCCTTTCCTCTACATTACAAACCATCTCATGGCCCCATCCTTGCCTTTGCTATTATCCCAAAACTTTATCCCTTTTAAGACTCACAACTCTGTGTAACGTAGGTGGTAAATAGTGTAAAATTATAGACACCCAACTCTGTGATCACACCTCAAATATTCCCAGAACAACTTGATTTCAGTCTCAGTCTCCTGGAACTGACCATATTTGGGTGCATTTTCTTTCCCCCTTCCTTTCCTCTTTTTTACTTTGTTTCCCTCTCTAATCTTCTTAACCCCCATTCTCTATATTAATCCCTCGTCCTGTCCTTCTTTAGTGAGTTAATTCTTCTTTGCCCTTGGGGAATTCAACCATCAGCTATCAATAGGCCAGCACCTGGGAAAATACGTGCTGCTGAAGAAAATCACAGTCCGGCAGATTGTCCCTGCAAAAAAAAAGATAATGTTGATTATAACCTTAGCTGGGCCCTCAATATTGTTTGCTTTCAGCCGTGTCTTTCCAGGCCCTGCATTTCTAACTGCCAACTCAACTTGAAGGTCACACAAGAACCTTCAATCCAACATGTTCAAAATTCGTCTCATGATCTAACTCTCTAGACTTAATCATCCAAATACCATGTGGTTATGTATATGACAGTCCTCTTCAAGAACACTCTGCTCGCCCCAATCATCTCCCAATTCGGTTGGTTTTATTTTCTAAATATTTCCCAACATAGTTCATTTTTCTCTATTTTTCACCAATACTTTACCCAACTCACTTGGAGCTCTCATGTTGGCTCCATCAGCCTCTGTCTGGACTGAGGCAATAGCCACTGAACAGATCTCCCATCCACTCTAGCTTACCTTTATTGGTTCATTCCTTATAACCAAAATTGTCATTTAAACGACAAGGGAGATCATTTTATGTTTCTGCCTAATATTGAGTATCTGGATAGATCCCAATCCGTCATTCAGTAAAATGACATGTTCATTAGCATAGCATCAAGGCCCCCATGACTGGGCCTCGTCCTCTTTCGCAAATCCCAGCCTGCCTTGTGCTTCTCTTTATCCCTAATCTTTAACTTTGCCAGCATTAATTCAGTTTTTAAAATGCAACTATTACAGATAATAAATAAAATGAAGATAAATGAAAGCAAATATTATGAACAAGAAATGAAAAAGGTGACATCACAAGAGAAGCAACCAAAATAGAAATATAATTTTACAATATTATACAAAATTGTGTTCTACCAAACATGAAAACCTAGGGGGGGAAACTCATGAATTTCCAGACACACGTTACCTACCTAAATTAACATAAGTCTATGCAGACAAACTTAACAGACTTGTAACACAAGGAGGGATAAATCTGGTCATTAAAAAACAAACAAACACCCAACATCAGAAAGTTTGGGACCAGGTGGCTATAATGGGAAATTGTACTTATCATTTAGGGAAGCATCAACACCAATTGTGCATAAACTATTTCAGAATGTAGAAAAGGACAATACACTGCCAAACTCAATTTATAAAGCAAGTATAACTCTGCTACCTAAGCCAGAGAAAAATGTCCCCGGAATTGAAAATTATGGATCAATATCCCTTATGGAGATAGATGCCAAAATTTTCACCAAAATTTTAGTCAACAGAAATTCAACAAAACAATTTTTTAAATATGCCATGATCAAGGGGGATTCATACCAAGTATGCATGGATCGTTTCAATATTAAAAAAATGTAATTCACCATGTAAATAAAACAAAGGAAAATAGGCATATTATTATAGCAATCGATGCAGAAAAGGCATTTGATAAAACTCAACATCAATTCTTGATAAAAAATATTTAGTAAAATAGGAACAGAAGATAAATTCCTTACTAATGAAGGCCATATACACAAACCCAACAGATAGCATTGCACTTAATGGAAAGAAATTAAAAACCGTCCTCCTTTGAACGAGAATCAGACACAGTTGCCCTTTGTCACCAGTCGTATTTATGTAGTCCTAGAAGTCTTAGAGATGTAATACATCAAAAAGACACTAAAGGCATCCTAACTGGCAAAGAAGGAATGAAACACTCTTGATTTGAAAATGATATAATTCTATATGTAGAAAACACTAAAGATTCAATTTTTTAAAAGCTGGAGCTAATGGAAAAGTCTGCCAATGTAACAGATTATAAGATCAATGTAAAAAATAAATTGGATTTTTTATATTAAAGAAGAGGACTCTGAAAATGAAATTAAAAGAACAATATCATTTACAGTATTTACTCAGATGATAAAATACTAGTAATAAATCTAGCCAGAGTAATTAAAGACTTATACCAAGAAAACTATAAAACATGTCTACAAAAAGCCAAAAGTAACTTACACAAATCAAAGAATGTCTTGTGCTCATGGATAGAAAGACTTAATGTAATGAAAATGTCAATATAATGGGAAAACTGCATAAATTCAATGCAATTTTAAATCAAGTCCCAGCACAATTCTTCAAAGAAATGGGAAAACAACTTCACCTTCATGTGGAAGGAAAGAAATCCAATATAAACAAAGCACTATTCAAAAACAAAAACTAATTAGGAGCCCTCTCATTCTCCAATTTCAAAATCTATTCTGCAGCCATAATAATCAGAACAACTTGATATTGGTACAGTGATAGATATTCAGACCAATGGATTAGAACAGAGAATCCATAAATACATCCAAGAACTTACAAACACTCAATTTTTGAAAAGGAACTAAAACACAGTTAAGTGGGGAAGAGATAACTTTTTCAATAAATAGTACAGGAAAAATTGGATCTTCACCTACAAAAGAATGAAAAAGGACCTATGTACAAAAAAAAAACTCAAGATGGATTAAAAACCTAAATATAAACCCAGAAACCATAAGGACCATTAATGAAAAAATAGGGACAAAATCCAGGACCCTAATTCAAGGCATAAAAGAACTAACGAACATAACGAAAATCTCCCACACTACAGAAGACAAAATAGAGGACTGCAACCTTCTAAAAGTATGACTTTTGTGCACATCAAAAACCTCATCAAATGAATAAAAAGGGAACCCACAGACTAGGAAAAAATACTTGGCAACGGTAAATTAGATCACAGGCTAATTTCAAAAGCTATAGAAAACAACAACACCTTAGCCAAAGTCCTAAAGATGGCATCTAGGGGGCCAACAATCCTATGAAGAAATGCTCAAGTACATTAGCTATAAGAGATGTAGAAATTAAAACGATGAGATACCACCTCACAGTGATGCTCTTAGCATAGTAATAATAATAAATGTTGGAGTAGATGTGGATAGTTTAGAAAACTCATACATCACTGGTAGGATCACAGAATTGCACAACCATTATGGAAAACAGTATGGTGCAAATGCACATATAAATACCTTCAGGTCCTGCAAGCTCTCTACTTGATGTATACCCTAACGTAATGACGAACAAAACCGGAGCGATATGTGCACATCCATGTTTACAGCAGCAACTTCTATCATAGCAAAAAGATGGAAACCATCGAAAACCTCATCCATGGATGTATGGATAAACAAAGTCTGGTACATACACACAATGGAATATTATGCATCCATAGAAAACAATGACCAGTCTGTCCAATGCCTTGTGACCCGGACAAAATCAGAGGACAAAGTTAGTCAATTTCATAAAGTTAAATAATTTATGAAACCAATATTATAAAGGGAAGGGGAAAATGGTTTTCACACCAAAGGGAAAAACTTGAAAGATAATGAGTCCAAGGTCGGAGAGACAGTGAGTGGGGAGGAGCCAGGAGGTAAGGAGGGAGGGTGGGCAGCAAAAGAAAGAGCCACATGCATGGGGTGCGGCAGAGTGCAGTTTATTGGGATACTGTTACTGCTTTGATGCAGGGAGCTGGGCAACTACATATAGTTATATTTTTCCTTGTGTATACTATATTCCACGCATAAACGTGGGGTATTAAATGTATGTGATATTTTTATAACTATAAAGGAAAATATAAAAACTAATTATTTTTAAGAGTCACAGCCTTAAAAACTCTCCAGGTTCTGAAGCCATCAGATATAAAATTCTGGTACAAGGGGTTATAAAAGGAGGGAAAGTAAAATTGAGACTGACTTAAATTCTTTTATGATACATGAGTCAGTCTCCTACAAAAAGAATGTACCAAATTTCTTTCCAGTTTCAGGGTCTTGACCCACAATCTTCTCTCTCTCCTACCCATTGTCACCATTCTCTCTAGTTTGGTTACACAATATTCATCTTTTGAGTTCCAGCATAAATACCATCTTCTCAGGGAAGCCTTCCATGACCCACCCTCTCCATCCCTAAAAAAAAAAAATGCCCTTAAAGCGCAATATACCGTGCCTTCATTGCATTTACCTCGGTGAAAACTCATTGCTAATAGACTATAAGGCCTGGAATATTGTCAGCAGCGTTGTGTTGGATCGGGTTGGAGCACTGCCTCTCTCGTTACCTGGTATATCTACAACACCTAACACAATTGTTGTGGGATATGCAAGATGAGCAAAGCCTGGTTCTGCGGTATTTGCTTTGGATACTTGCTCAAATCTCATCTTAACTAAAGCCCTTATCTCAGAAAGAAAGATAATTTATAGAGAGAATCAACCCAGACAAATGTCTAAAAAGATTACGATGGAGGAGCGGTTACAGTAACAGTCACTGCACACTGTTGGGTAGGCTTTGTGCTACTTGAGGAAGCATAGCCAGAGGGTGACCCAGGTACTCTTGGCTTTCCAACCAAGGTGTTTGTGGGACTGCATCAGCTAAAGATGTGAGAGATGTCTATGGGTCAATGGCTGGGTTAATCTACAGTCCAAAGACATGAACCCTTAGTGATTTCAGTTGTGTCTAAAGAGATTTTTTTTAAAAAGGGGGGGGGGGTCTGAAAGTCAACCAAAGTAGTAAAGAAATCAAGGGACAGACCAAGGCATGTGGCAGATCCATTAATCTACCACGAAGCAACTGAAACAGTTAACTGTGAGGGGTAGGGTGCGGAAAATAATATCTACACTCATGTTGAGTTCTGAGATGGCAATTAAGGACATCAAACAGAACCTGTAAGTGGCTCATTCCTATCTGACTTTAAGATGTCCCTCAGAGGTCAACGAGGGTTGAACAGAAACTCAAAACATAAGTCTTGCAATTTAACATTCCCAAGCATCTCAATGTTAACCCCTCCCTAGCTTTCAGATACTGCACCACTTGCTGCAAAATTAAAATTAGAATCCATACGAGGAGCGCACAATGTGAAAAGCAATTCAAAGCTCTATCTCACCGCGAAGTTGCATTTCGGCTGTAGGAATAAAAAGAAAGACCGCCCTTTGTTCTGCGGCGCACAGTTCAGCACATTTGCCTCTTAGCCACGACGGCTTCTCTAATCTTTAGGTTTTAATCAGCTGCCCACGATTCACAAAACATCAGGAATTAAAACGCTGATGCCTCATTCTCCTGAGAAATGGCACACAATTAACCTCTTTTTTCTGGTCAAAGACGGAAATTGAGAAAGGGTAATGACAAAATTAATCTATTCTTGTGGCAAGGCCTGCCATAGGGCTGGGAAGTAGCACCTAGCCCTGCTACGTCGAGTGTAGAGAAAACTGTGACTTCGTGGTGTGTAGCCTTTTGTCTTCATGATAAGTAATATTACAAAACCATACTGAGCCCCAGATATCATGCAAAACTGTTCAAAGTTGCCCAAGAAATGATTTCATTGCTTTTCCTTGCATAGGGCCTCTATGAGTCAGAACAGACCCAAAGGCATTGAATAACAAATTATAGATGTGTGCACAGTATGTGTATGTGTATATGAGGGGGTACCAAAAAAATCCCCAGAAAACTATGTATTTACATTTTTTTTACAAAACTACCGTATCACCTTCACTGTACTCTCCTTTATGCTTAATACATTTGTCAAACCTGGGATTCCATTCTTGGAAATATTTTTCAAATTCATCCGTTTGAATGGTTGACCACAACTCCTTTTGTTTTTTCCTCGCCTCTTCTATCAACTCGCTGTCCTTTCCTGGGCCTCTTAATTTTTTGGAAACAAAAGAAAGTCTCACGGAGTGAGCCCCGGTGAGTAAGGTGCATGAGGCAAGAGAGGCATGCTGTGTTTTTTTGCCATAAACTGGCACACTGAGATGGTTGCATGAGCAGGTGCATTGTCGTGGTGGCAAAACCAGTCTCCAGTCTACCACAAATCAG
Organism: Tenrec ecaudatus; assembly: GCF_050624435.1. Taxonomy (NCBI): domain Eukaryota; kingdom Metazoa; phylum Chordata; class Mammalia; order Afrosoricida; family Tenrecidae; genus Tenrec; species Tenrec ecaudatus. The sequence goes on from NC_134540.1 coordinate 150,875,084, forward strand.
ACCTTTTTTGTCCCACATTGTCACATAATCTTTTCAGAACCTCTCAGTAGAATGCTTGATTAAAAGTCTGACCTGCTGGAACAAACTCCAAATGCACTACAAGTCAACGTTTTTGTCCGTTTAGGAAGTTGCGGGATGTCCAGAACAAGGTTCACCATCAATCAACATTTCACAGAAGGGTCTAGGGGAGGAGATGGGTCAGTCAGGGTACGATGTAGCACCGATGAAGAACACAGCTTTCCTCCAGATCCTGGATGCTTCCTCCCCCCAACTACCTTGATCCGAATTCTACCTTGCAGGACTGGATAGGGCAGAGGTTGTACACTGGTGCAGATAGGAGCTGGAGACACAGGGAATTCAGGGTGGATGATACCTTCAGGACCAGGGGTGTGAGGGGTGATACTGGGAGAGTATAGGGTGAGTGGGTTGGAAAGGGGGAACCAATTACAAAGATCTACATGTGACCTCCTCCCTGGGGGACGGACAACAGAGAAGGTGGTGAAGGGAGATGCCGGATAGGGCAAGATATGACAAAATAACAATCTATAAATTATCAAGGGCTCATGAGGGAGAGGGAAGTGGGGAGGGAGAGGGCAAAAAAAGAGGACCTGATGCAAAGGGCTTAAGTGGAGAGCAAATGCTTTGAAAATGATTAGGGCAAAGAATGTACAGAGGTGCTTTATACAATTGATGTATGTATATGTATGGATTGTGATAAGAGTTGTATGGTCCCCTAATAAAATGTTTTAAAATTTTTTTCACTACTGCACACTGTTCTCTTAAATCAGCCATCACAAAAAAATGAGGTTCAAGTGAAACCGCTTTTATTAAAAAAAATTCACTGTGACCAGAGAGAAACTTCCCAAGTGACACCACTGAGTGTACTACCTCAGAGAGAGTTGCTTGGTGCTCACCTAACAAGAAAAAATGAGTACTCTGAAAGCTTCAACCATCAGAGCTTTTTTTCTGGTATGTTTTGGGTACCCCCTCCTAGGTATATGTATGTGCATGTACAAGTGTATGTGTATATGTAGAGAGAGAGAGAAAGGCTTTCAATTGTGTCAGAAACTCTAGCTTTCCATTGTAGTGAATGGAGTTGGAAAGGCTAAGAAAACACACCTTCCTGACAGGATTTCATATCAAAATACATGCCTGGTAGTACAGATAAATAAAGTTTCTGGGTCCCGACTTGTGGATTTTAAAAAGAATCTTTAACTATCTATAATGTGTTTATTCTAATGGTAAGTACCTTATATAGTTAATGCTCGTATTTCAGTAGGATAGCCCATATCCATTGAAGCTTAGTTGGAAGCACACAGAGGCAGAAAGGCATTTCAACATGCGCTTTCTGTGGAACTAGGGCATGTAGGTGATGGTCGAGAAGGAGGGCATGAAGCTCCCTGCCCAAATTCTCCCGGCAACTCACTCGGTAAGCAAGGAATTTTTTTTCAAAGCTATGTATTTAAATTGTTTGGCAAAACAACCTTATCACCTTCAAAGTACTCTCCATTACACTTCAGATACTTGTCAAATCTGTGATTCCATTCGTGGAAACATTTTTCAAACTCATCCCTTTAGAGGGCTGACAGTATCCCTCATTTTTTTTTCTTCAGTTCTTCTATGTCATCAAATTGCTGTCCTTTCGTGTCCCTCTTCATGTGCAGAAACAATAAGAAGTCACGTGGAGTGAGTGAGGTCACATGAGTAACGTGCATGGTGCAAGGGAGGCATGCTGTTTTTTGGCCAAAAACTGGCACACAGATGGCTGCATAAGCAGATGCCTTGTTGTGGTGGCAAAATCAGTTCCCCATCTGCCACAAATGAGGTCTTTTTTGCAGCACACTGTTACATGATCTTTTTTTTTCAGAACTTCTAAACAGAAAGCTTGATTAACAGTCTGACCTGGTGGACATTTTCATCAGTTTGGGAAGTTGATGGATGTCCAGAATGAGGTTTGTCATCAATTGACATTTCACTTTATTTTGAAACGAGAAAACCATTCTCACACTTGAGTTTTACCCATAGCACTGTCCTTGTAAGCTGTATTCAACATCACAACAATTTCTGTGGCATTTTTCCCGAGCAGGAAACAAAATTTCACAGCTGCATGCTGTTCTCTTAAATCAGCCATCACAAAAAAAAAAATGAAGTTCAAGCAAAACTGCTTTTATGAAAAAGTTCACTGTAACTAGAGAGAAGCTTCCCAGGCAGCACCACTGGGTGTAGTAACTCAGAGGGGGGTACTTGATGTTCACATAGCAGGAGAAATGCATACTACAAAAGTTCCACTCTGCCCTGGGCAATTCCAGGGTTTTTCTCAGGGGGTGGTGGGGAGGGTACCGCCTCGAATGATCTAGGGCAAGTCATGTAACCTCCCTGTGATTCTGTTGCTTACCTCTGAAATATGGATAAAGTCTTGAGTTGTTAGAATGAGACAGACAGTTTCCAGTGTGCTGAGCAGAGTCCTTTCGTTTTGTATTTGCTAAGGATGTCGTTGGCTTACATTGAATCGGTTGGCTGATCCTGTGTAATCCTAATCATTGCCATGTTTCAGCCTGTTGCTGCAGTCATTGCGTTAATCCATCTCATTGAGGTTCTCTCTCTTTTTCACAGACGCTCTACTTAAGCAAGGATGATGTCCTTTTCCAGGGACTTGTCCCTCCTGATAGTATAATCAAAATAAGTGAGACCGAGTCTCACCAACCTCACCTCAAAGGAGCATAGCAGCTATCCCTCATCCAAGATGTATTTATTCATTCTTCCGACAGTTTGTGGTATATTCAGTAGTCTCCTACAACACCATAATTCAAATGTATCAGTTATGCTCAGTCTTCCTTATTCATTGTCCAGCTTTTCCATGAATACGAGGAACACCTTTGTCTTAGAAAATACTATAGCTTGGGCAGACGCATCTTTTGAACACTTTAAGGAAATCTTTTGCAATAAATTTTCCCAATGCAAATTTCCTGACTGCTGCTTCCAAGGACAATATTAACCTTTGGTAAGGTTAGCGACCACTATCATTACTATAAGAATGCAAAAATATCTATGAGTACAAAGATAGAGATATTTTAATGAGTTGTTCATTCTAATTGCTGTAGTTCATTTTTGATAGTTATTATAAAGTCTATGCTAAGTATTGAAAGAATAAAAACATAGCTCCAACCTTCACCCCTGTAGAGCCACTGCGGGAATGGGGAAAATTTCAAGTCTATGCTCTGTTGGAAATTAATCTCCCTCATGTAAAACAAGGGCAGTGTGCATGTTGGATAGCAGCCACGTTTCTTGATGAGCAGAGTTGGAAATAGTGATGCCCCACTTAAAGATGGCAGCTGACCATAAGGAAGCAGGGGAAGGGGGAGCAGGGAGGGAGGGGGAGGGAGGAAAAAAGGGAACCCGAGCTGATTCCAGGAACCCAAGTGGAAGGCGACTCTTGAGAATGACGAGGGCAACGAATGTATAAGTGTGCTTTGCTCAATTGATGTATGTATGGATTGTGATAAGAGCTGTATGAGCCCCAATAAAAAGATGTTTTTTAATTTTATAAAGAAAAAAAAGATGGCAGCTGACCAAAGCCCTTTGAATATATGTTATTTCCCCCAAATGTTGGCAGTAATACAATCCCCTACATCAGACTCCTGGAAAGGCTCTTACACCTCTTCTGAGCCTCCTATTCCAGTGCTACAATCTATGATTTCTCCCATTCCAGTTATCAAAACACTACACTCAAATTTTAAAAGTTTGAGTCCATTTCATTTTTGCTCCATTGGCCATGACTGAGCTAGTTCACCAGTTCAAAGCCCTGGCAAAGGTCCACAGCATTACAGTATACTTTTTGTGTTTTGGATGGTGATAAGAAGAGCTAAAAAGTGACTTTCCATGACCCCATCCCCCCCACACACACACACACACAAAGAGACTACATAGCCAACCTTAACTATCCAATTGCAAAAGGAATGCATCCCGAAAAAATCCTTCTTTGGAGCAAAACAAGTGTTCCTTTGTTGAATGTTCCATCTTCCTATTTCCCTGTGGACTAGCTCCCTAGGTACTACAAACAATTTGCACTGAATTGATAACCTAAGGATTGACTGCTCCAACCCACCATTGGTGGTACAGAAGGAAAAGTCTAGTGATCTATTTCTATAGAGTAGACACAGAGTAAGACAATATTCAGTAAAAAGAGGGGCCACACAATATGACCAATGACAAAGGTAATCACTGGGAGGGTCACAAGAGTTAAAGACAAGAGTCAATTTTATTGTACACACAATCCTACAAGCATAATAATAATAAACAACATTTATCAGTAGATACATTGACAATTATGCCAGTTGAACAGATGTGAGGGGACACAATGGAGTAAACCCACAAGTGTATATAAGTTTGTCAGAGGATATTTTTATGCATGTATTTTGTGGTAGTTGAGTGATTTTATGTGAACTAGATACTGGAACACTCCTGGCTAGGGGTGGAGTCAAACCGGTCAATCAAGTATTAACTTGATGACACCTGCTTGGGGCTGTGGCCTTTTGCATGAAAATAAGGACTCTTGTACCTGCTTCACTCTTTGCCACTTCACTCTCCTCCTCACTGGGACTTCACTGGGACTCTGTGTCTTTGGCCCTATGTGGGCGGCCTGAGTCTGAGAGCTGTTGGTAGCCCTGTCATGTTTCCACCAGCGTTAGCTCCATAAGACTCGACACCCCCTGGCCTGTGATCTTCTGCCTTCCTGGTTCACCATTCTATATCACAGACCTGCAGCTAGGTGAGTCTAAAGAGGGACTTATAAATTAGCATTTCACTTATCGACTCAAATTGTACTGCACTGGGATGGCTTTTTAATAAATAATTACTTTTGATATAAAATGATTTCTTCTACATAGATGAATGCCAATGGATTTGTTTCTCAGACAAAGCAGCCTAAGACAGCTGCAGGTGCAGTAAATATATCCAAGGACATTATGCAACACACAGGGTACAAAGTTATAAAAATAAAACATCTTAAATATAACCAAACACAGTAAGGGATTAGATCACTGGGCTTCGGGATTTAGGATTACCGTCTCAGGGGATATCTGGGTCAATTGATATAAACGCAACCTACTTAAACAATAAACTCAAAACTCCCTGCCATCGAGTTAGTGCTGACCTCCTGGGGTTTTCTGACACTGTAACAGTACACAGGAGTAGAAAGCCCAGTTTTTCTCCTGCAGAGCTGCTGGTAGTTTTGAAATACCCACCAGGCAGATCACAGCCCAATGTTTAACCACTCCACCACCAGGGCTCCCTACTTATCCAATAGATAAGCCTATAACATGAATAAAACCAGAGAGGAGTGTACTCAATATCATAAAAACAAACAAACAAAAGAATATTACAGCCAAGGAAACCCTACAGAGGTCTACTCTTTGAGGTTGCCACAAATCAGAATTCTAATTCAATGGTAACTAATAATAAAAACAACTTCTTTTTAAAATAATTTTATTGGGGCCTCATACAATTCTTATTACTATCCATACATGCATCCATATGTCAAGCGCATATGTACATTTGTTGCCATCATCATTCTCAAAACGTTTGTCTTCTACTTGAGCCCTTAATATCAGCTGCTCATTTTCCTCCTCCGTCTCCACTCTGCCCTACCTCGTGAACTCTTCATCATTCATAAATTATTATTATTATTTTGACATATGTTACATGTCTCCTCCTGTCCTCTTCTCTGCTGTCCATCCCCCAGGCAGGAGGCTATATGTAGATTCTTGTAATCAGTTCCCCCTTTCTATCCCATTTTCCCTTCACCCTCCAGACATCGCCACTCTTACCACTGGTCCTGGAGGATCATCTTTCCTGGATTTCCTGTGTTTCCAATTGCTATCTGTGCCACTGTACACCCTCTGGTCTAGCCAGATTTGTAAGACAGAATGAGGATCATGATAGTGGGGGCAGGGAATGTATTTAAGAACTAGAGGAAAGTTATATGTTTCTTTGTTGCTACCCTGCACCCTGACTGGCTTATATCCTCCCCACAACCCTTCAGTAAGACAGTGTCCAGTTGGCTGCCGATGGGCTTTGTGTCTCCACTCTGCACGCACCCATTACCGATGGGCTTTGAGTCTCCACTCTGCACTCATTTACAATGATATGATTTTTTGTTCCTTGATGCTTGATACCTGATCTTATCGACAGCTCGTGGTCACACAGGCGGGTGTGTTTTTTTCGTGTGGGCTTTGTTGCTTCGGAACTAGATGGCCATTTGTTTATCTTCGAGCCTCCAAGACCCCAGATGCTATATCTTTTGATAGCCGGGATCCATCTGCTTTCTTCACCACATTTGCTTATGCACATGTTTGTCTTCAATGATCATATCAGGAAGGTGGGCACCCACTGATATGATTTTTAGTTCTTTGATGTCTGATAACTGGCCCCTTCTAGACCTCGTGGTCAGACAGGCTGGTGTGCTTCTTCCATGTGGGTTTTGATGTTTCTCAGCTAGATGGTCACTTGTGTATCTTCAAGCCTTTAAGGTCCCAGATGCTTTATCTTTTGATAGCCAGGCACCATTAGCTTTCTTCACTGCATTTGCTTATGCACACGTTTGTCTTCAGTGATCGTATCGAGAAGGTATGCATCCTGGAATGCCAATTTAATAATGGAGGCCCAATGTCCATCTGCTGCCTTAATACTAAACCTATAAATATATGCACATATATCTGTTTCCCCACACTCTTATATAAATATATTTACATATGTACATTCCAGTCTTTAGACCCCTGTAAATACTCTTTGTCACCTAGTTCTTTCCTCCATTTCCTTACACTTTCCTCTTGTTCCACTATCATGTTCAGGCTTCTTTTGGGTTTCAGTAATTTCTCTTCATTACTTTGCCCTTACTGAATCCCTACCAGGCCTCTCACACCCTCCTTGCACTGATTTTGGATCACTTGTTGCTCTCCTGTCCCTGGGTTGGTCAGCACCACCGCCTTGCCCTCTCCTTCCCCTTTCCCTTGTCCCCCTGGAACCATTGGTCCCATTGTTTTCTCCTCCAGACTACTCAGCCAGTCTCTTATCTAGATAGATCTGTAGAGATAATAATATGCACCAAAAATCAAGCCACATAGCAAGATAGGCAATGAGTTAGAAGACGGTGATGACAACAAAAAGGGCAACCAATTACCCATAGAAGAATAAATTAATTAAAAGAAAAAAGTTTTTAAAAAGAAAGAAAAACCTGTAAATAGATCAAGGTCTGATTTTTGATCTCTAGGTGTGTCCTTCAGTCAGGTCCAATGGGGTACCATGCTTTGGTCCCAGAGTCTGTCCTTTGTACTTCTTCGGGGGCTCCCTGCTCTGCTCCCACAGTTGCTCTGCAGCAGGCTTTTAGTGGTTTGCCTCAGTGTCACAGGGTCGTTCTGAGCCAGTCCTGACCCTGAGTCCCCAGTGTTGTTCCCCTTAGGCCCCTGGGCCATCAAGGAACATTGTGTCTGTAGTGGGATCAGCCATATTGTCCACTCTGTCCATTAGCTGTTGAGCGGGGATATCGTCCTCCAGGTCTGATGGGCCAGGATGTGTTCCACTCTCTCTTCCTTCCCATTCATTTGTTCCCATGTGCTCTGATCAGACATGTCCCTCTCCCCTAGCTGCAGCTTCAGTGCTGTCCTCTCAAGTAAATTCTTCTGGGGGGAGGGGTGGTTGTCCACGTAGCTGGTATGGGGGCCGAGCCCTCAGTCCCCTCCACTGGCTCCCCACTGCTTCCGGGCACACTGCATTCGTCTGGCACTGGCTTTATATCTGGTCCCTCTTTCCCTGTGGAGACACAAACAATACCCTCCCCTTAGGTGGGTCAGTGCCCTATTCCCCCATCATATATCTTTTTTTTCTTTCCCTTTTCCTCCCTCCACCCCCTTTTTAGTTGGCTACCATATGTACCCCTGGATTTGGTCTGGGCCCTGCCATACTACCTGGACCTCACCCCTGGAGTGAATCTACATGTATGGTTGTTTCTTTACCCTACCAATATGATTAGAGGCCCTTTGGCCTAACTGGGGAAAAATCACATCCTTCTCTTATATTCAGACTTTCAGCTAAACTCAGTCTTAGTTGCAGTGGTGGATTGAATTTTACTCCCAAAAAACATATGTTAACTTGGCTGAGCCATGGATCTCACAAGCACATAGGCATATAAAAGCATAATTTGGAAGTTATGCAATGGTGTCAATTTTTTTTTAGTCAGGTAGAACCAGGTAAAGGGGGAAAAGAGGATGACAATAGAAAGAATCCTACACAAAAGGGAGGGGTAGGCACACTTCCTCTCCGCCTTCTCAGCTAAAAGGTGAAGGGCAGATAGGACACATCTCCTTATCAATGAAAGAGAAAGAGATGCCAATTGGTCCTTACTCAGGTCCCAGACCAGATCCCATCATGCAAGGGGAGTTTTTCCTGGAGTGTGCTTTCTATCACCTTTTATCTTAAAAGCGATAAAAGGAGAAGTAACCGAAAATCAGTGAGACCTGACTACCACCAAGAAAGAAGAGCCAGGAGTGCAGGACTTCATTTGGAAGAAGGGAAATATTGATGCCAACACACACAGATACATCAAGGGATGAACAGATCACAGATACATGTTAAAGGAAATGAGAACCTTCCTCAAAGCCAACAAAGAAAGAATGCCTTCCTCTAGAACTACACTCTGAGCATCCTAAACAGTGAGGGAATAGATGTGTTTGTTAAAAACGATCCACTTGTGGCATTTCTGTTACAGCAGCACTGAATAACAGACAGTTACCTAGTGCGGCAGTAACAGAAACAGCACAAGTGTATTAACTTGCTGCTAAAGAACAGTTCTGGAGGCTAAAAGTCCCAATCAAGGTCTTGGCTTGTTGATTCCTTCCTTGTCTGTAGTCTAGGGTGTTTCGTGCTTCATTGGCAAATCTCATATGACACCTGTCATCCCCCACGTATGCATGTCTCAGTGTCTAGTCTGTTCTCGCTATATTCAGAAATTATTCATGACCTATCCTGCTCAGGTATTCTTATCTAATTAATTTCCAAACAGGATTAAATTCATAAGTACATATGCTATTATTCCAGTACACTTATGCATGGGGGTGGGGGTGGGAGGGGTGATTTGGGAAGTGAGGGGTGGACAATTTGATATATAACAAGTCTCCAAGACTTTGCTGCATACTTGTACAACAGCCTTCTCCATTAAAAAAAAATCATTTTATTGGGGGCTCGAACAAATCCTATCACACTCCATACATGCATCCGTTGTGTCAGGCACATGTGTACATTTTCGTTCTCATTATTCTGAAGCCATTTGCTTTCTACCTAAGCCTTTGCCATCAGCTCCTCATTACCCCCCATGAACACTTGATAATTAAAAATTATTATCATTTTGTCATCTTACATTGTCCAATGTCTCCCTTCACTCACTTTTCTGTTGTCTGTCCTCCAGGGAGGGGGTTGTATGTAGATCTTTGTAATGAGTTCCCCCTTACCCCATCTTCCCTCCACCCTACCAGTATTGCCACTCTCACTACTGGTCTTGAAGGGTTCATCTGTCCTGTATTCCCTGTGTTTCCAGTTCCTATCTGTACCAGTTTATATCCTTTGGTCTAGGCAGATTTGTAAGGTAAAATTGGGATTCTGCTGGGGGTGGTGGGAGGAAGCATTTAAGAACTAGAGGAAAGTTGTATGTTTCATCATTGCTACACTGTACCCTGATGACTGGCCCATCTCCTCCCTGAGACCCTTCTGTAAGGGAATGTCCAGTTGCCTACAGATGGGCTGTTTTGGGTCCCCACTCCGCACTTCCCCTCATTCACAATCATATGATTTTTTGTTCTTTGATGCCTGATAACTGATCCCTTTGACACCTCGTGATCACACAGGCTGGTGTGCTTCTCCCATGTGGGCTTCGTTGCTTCTGAGCTAGATAGCTGCTTGTTTACCTTCAAGCCTTTAAGACCCAAGATGCTATATCTTTTGATAGCTGGGCACCATCAGCTTTCTTCACCACTGTGTTAGTCTGGGTGACTAGAAAAACAAATCCATGGACACACATATGTGTATAAGAAAGAGATTTATATACAAGAGCAACTGAACATTGAGAAAGCATCCCAGCCCAGTCCAGATCAGTCCATAAATCTGATGTTAGCTCGTATGTCCGATACCAATCTGTAAAGTTCTCTTCAGACTCACGAAAGTTCTCTTCAGACTCACAAAACACATGCAGTGATGCCGAATGTAGAAGAGCACAGGTGAATGGGTAGAAATGCTTTGGATCCAGTGGTATTGGAAACATCTCAACGCTGGCAGAGGTCTCTGCATAGCTTCTCCAGCACTCAGGGCTGCATCAGGGTGGGTCCATGTGTCTTGTCAGCTACTATGTCTTCCAAGGTGTGACAGAGAGGGAAGTGACTCCCCGTTCCACAGAGGAAGAAGTACCGGATTTCCCAGAATTCTCAGAAGACCATGCCCACACAGGGGCCTCATTGGCTATGATCTGATTGACAAGCTAGACTCCACCCCTACTAAATCCTCAAATTGACTCCACTCACTCTTAATCCTCAAATTGACAAATGATAATATATATCGACTACAACCACATTTGTTTATGCACCCATTTGTCTTCAGTGATTGTGTCAGGAACAGCCTTCTCCCTTTTATGACTTAAATGACTCTGTCCCCTGGGCTAGGAGAAATAACCCCAAATTATTTTACTTTTCAGATATACTGTGGAGTTCATTTTTAATCATGTTGGTTAACAATACTTTTTACATAACCAACCAATTGTCATCAAGTTGAGTCCAATTCATGACAGCCACCTATAAAAAGGATTTCAATGGCTGTTGTTGTTGTTTAATTGAGGTGAGGGGCAATTGTTTGTTTGTTAGTTTATTTGTTTAAAGCAAGATCACCAAGCCTTCTTCTGGAGTTGCTTCCAACCTTTTGGTTAAAAGCCAACCTATCAACAGTCTGTATCCTCTGGAGAGTACACCCAGCTATAGTGGGTGGGTTTATATTAGAAATCTGGAAAGCACTTACATTTAAACTGAGGGAAAGGGATAAAAATTATGTTGGAATCACCCTGAGGTTTTTATTTCACAGAAACCATCTAGTTTCTTCTCTTTTTTACTAGGACAAGTTGATCTCCTTCCAAGCTACTCCATCTGGGAAAGACTCTCGGCTGCAAAACTCAAAACTAGCTGTGCTGAAGTTCCAAAAGCTGGGACGAATTTCAAAGCGTTCTTTTTTGTTTAAATCATTTTACTGGGGACTCTTACAGCTCATATAGCATCCCATACATCAATTGTATCAAGCATATTTGTACATATGTTGCCATCATCATTTCCCAAACATTTTCTGCTTGAACCCTTGGTATACGCTCTTCTTTTTCCCCCTCCCACCCACCCACGTGAATCCTTGATCAGTTATATATTGTTATTATTATTATCTCATATCTTACACTGTCCGTTTTCTCCCTTCACCTGTGTATCGGTTATTCGTCCCCTTTGGGGTGGTGGTGGTGGCTATATATCCAAGCTTGTGATGGGTTTCCCCTTACAAAGATTTCTTGGTTGCTTCTCTTCTCTAGGAAGCTACTGTCAACCCTGAACGTGAGCGTCACAGGTGTGGGGGAGTTCAATATGCCTATATATCTTCTGAATGGCAACATAGGAAAAGCCAGCACTGCAAAACCATGGTGAGGGAGGCCAGGGGCCAGATGTGCACAATGCCCCCAGCTAACTCCAGACTGGGGCCAGCCTTGGACCATCACCACAGATCTGCCATTCTTGATCTTCCCTCAATGGTCTGCCACTGAGGGCTCTGGGAAGTGAGGCCAGGGAGGTCAAACTGAACCACAGTATGGTGTTGGCTGCTGTGTAATATTTTCCTTGAAAGGGAGACATCTGTTCAATCCCAAGTTCCTATGCAAAGTCACTTGCTTTCCCCAGAGAAATAATAGTACCCCTAGTGGCACAGTGAATTAAGCAGTTGGTTGCTAACAAATAAGTCTGTAGTTCAAACCCACCAACCACTCCCTGGAAGAAAGATGAAGAGCTGTCGATTCCTGTAAAGATTTAAAGAACACTGTGAAAGAGTTCTACACTGACCTCTATGGTGGCTATGAATTGGAATCAGCTCCAACAGAGGTTTTCCTCCGGTTCAGAGTCCTTCGATGACAAAATAAGGTAGGCGATACTAACTGAAAGGTTGATTATTTGAATCCACCCAGAAGTGCCTTGGAAGGTTGATTATTTGACTCCACCCAGAGGTGCCTTGGAAGACAAGGTCTGGCGATGTGTGTACAAAATAAGTAACTGTTGAAAGTAAACCCAGTTGGCAGTAAACCCATTGCAGTGGGTTTTTTGCAACGGATTTGCTCTTTAGACAATGGTGATGGAATCTGGATCAGGACATGGTACAACCACTGTGTAGAACAGGATGATGCGTCCTTTAACAGTGAACTATGTGGACAGGTACCACATGGTCCATCAAAGCGCTGCTAGCTTCTATTCTAGACAAATAAGAGCTGTGCCACCCAGAGTTACGATGTGTACCCATGCTCATCACAGCAAAAAGGTGGCAGTAATCCAAATGCCCCTTAATGGGAAAATGTTACAAGTGCATAAAGGCATATTACATAAATAAAAAATAATGACCAGTCTGTAAAACACTTCATAACATGGGTGGAGTTGGAGGCCGTTGTCCTGCGTGAAATAAGCAAATCACAGAAAGTTTTCACCTGCAGGGTAACTTATTTACCTATGCTGCAAATATATCTGTGTCAGGCTGTTTGTCTGGAGAAACAAAGCACTCATATACGTATAAGAACAAACTTAATATAAAGTGGTAAATTTGGATCAAGAAGGCAGTCCAATCCAGTCCTTTCAAATCTATAGGTCCCATATTGCTATCCGAGGATCCGCTTCATCATTGCAGGCCTATTATGCAGAAAGGGGAAGCAGGAAGCAGAGAGATCACTGGCTGGTGAGTACAGTGTCCCATGGATCTTACCTATGACATGTAACACGGCAGGGCACCAACAACTCTGCAGGTCTGTAGCCCAGAAAAGGCCACCCTTGCAGGCAGACACAGAGTTGTAGCAAGAAGAAGGCGAAGGGCCAGAGTGGAAGAGAAGTTCTTGCTGTTTTTCTTATTTTAAAAATGTCACAACTCCAAGGAGGCAGCATCAGGTTATGACTTGATCGACAGGGTTGGACTCCATCCCTACACTTTCACACAGGTGCAAGTTGACATAAAATCTAACTGCCACAATATCCATGAGGATAGTAAAGCATACCTGGAGCAAAGTTATGAAAACTTCTTAGACACAATCAAACACCAAGTCTGGGAACGCAGGATCATAGTGGAGGGGCCGCCAAAGTCTAGTGTCCACAAGGACAAGCTTTGGTGAGTAGAAATTGGAGATTTAAAAGCTCATGAGTGGCCACCTAGCATGCAGTTATAGGTCTCTCACAGTCCAGAAAACAGAAAAGTGAAGAATTTTGAAGTGCATAGAAATAATTAGTCCAGTGGACTGAAAGACTCTTGAACCTCAGCCTCCAAGACCCTACGTCCTAAAGAACTAGATGATGCTCAGCTACCACTAACAATTCCCATTAAAGGGATCGCAGTAGAAGATCCCACCAAAGGAATCCACAGTACAGTAGAAGAAAAGGCTAATGGCCTGCCAGGGATGTGTGGAACCCCCAAGATTATGTATGGGCTTTGATTACTCTCTATGCCTGAAACTGGACTCACCGCTGTGGCCCAATTTTCAGCTAAAAAACGGGCAGCTCTCTAAGGTGAACACTAATGCTAGGGAGGTAGACAGTCCTTAGCATCATCAAGCCTTGAGATCAAAGGGGCAGTTTTTGCCCAAGTACAAAGTTCAAAAGGCAGGAAGAGCTAGAAAAGAAGGAGGGGTGGAAGCAAGAACACAGAGACAAAGTGGAATAAGTGATGTTGCATCGTGGGGATGGAAATCAATGACATGAAACAAAATGCAAAACTGACTTTTTCTCTTAACTTCCACTCATTTCACAATTTTTTAAAAATAGGGTGTTTTGGGTTTTTTGCCACAACCTTAAAATCCATATGGAGCAGCTCTGCCCTGCACACGTGGAATCACATGCCCATTCCAGCCAGTGGATTATGTTAATGCCCCAGGACTTGTAGACGTGGGCCTAGAGGCATGGTGGCTTCAAAGTGTGTGGTCTGACTGCACCCTGTCAAACACCCCTGCACACACTCTGTTTGCAGGCATCCTTCTGAGCTGTGCACTTTTTGTTTAGCTAAGTTTGTAGGTACTTCTTCTTTCCCCTTCCCTTCTTTTACTTAACAATTTTATTGACAGATAATTCACATATCAGACAATTCAATGCTGTAATCATATTTTAAAAATTGTGTAAACAACACAATTCATGTTAGGACATTTTCTTCTTCCTGCTACTCATTACTATGGATTCCCATTTCCCCATAACCTCCCATTTCTCTTCTCTTTCGTTCCTTCATATTTCAATGCATCCACTAAGCAGCCCCTACATCATGCAAGCAATTAATGCTCAGTTAAGTTTGGGGGCTAGAGTCCACCCAGAGGCAATTTAAAGAAAGGCTAGATGAACTATTTGGGAAAACCACCTACAAATCCTACCCAGGATGTTCCCTCCTCTCAGATGCACTTGCAGATTCTTGGTGTGGTGTATAAACCTGTCACTTGTATTCTCTGCTCTTCATTTGACTCTAGAGGCCATGATGGTTATACCTGTAAGTGGGCCAGCCCAACTTTGTACTAAGTATAAATGGATGACAGCCTTCGATTCTGCCACATACACTGTCCTCAAGGCTTGGGTCTTATAGAGTGATTAACTACTCACATCTTGACAAACCGATGGGTGCATTGCTCCCAAGTGCTGGCAGTGAGGATTGCCATGGCAAGAGCCAAGCCGGGCCCTCATTGACTGAGCAGGGATGTGAGTCAGGCACTGCAGGAGGGTCGGGAATGGAATAGTGACTAATGCACCATTTCTCACTTCAGGGAATTAAACAACCAGATGAAAGTCATTACAAGTCCAACCTAAGTTGGGAAAGTTGGTCCTTGGATGAGTCACAAGCCTTTCACCCTAATTGAGCTCAAGCAGATGAAGAGTGATCTGGGCATTTATTCCGAGTCCAGAGCAGTACGTAGAGAACTGTCAGCGCTTCACCCTAGTCTGTGACTTGGCTTGAAAGGATGTAATGGTAATTCTAGAATAGACTATGACAGATTATTAGAAAGAGTGGGTGCGAAAGGGAACTAGGAAATTTTCAGATAGTTTACTTGTGATGAATGATAGGTACCTAACAAGAGAAACAGCTGAGCCTCCAACTGACCCCACCTGGGGTTATAATGATCCCAATGACAAGGGGGCATAGGAACATTTCCTGGGGTGTATCCAAAATGGTCTAAAGTCTGGGTGGCAGAAGGCCATCAACTCCCCTAAAGTGACAGCCATCAACCAGGGGCCTAATCAAAGTCCCTTAAGTGCCTTCGAGAGGCTGAGCGAAGCTCTGAGGTATGATACCATGATAGACTTAGACTCGTATGAAAGACAAGTCCATCTCAGAGACAAATTTCTCACACAGACCACATCAGACATACAGAAAAAGCTCCAGAAGTTACTGTCAAAGCCTGACGGAGTTCCCCTAGACGAGATGGTCCTGATTACCAAAGCAATCTTTCACATTACAGATTTGGAGCAAAGCCTTGGGCTCAGGAGAAGGACGCGGGAAAGATGTTAGACTTGCAGTTATTGGCCTCCATGACTAAGCAAGACCTTCCAGGCTCCAAGACCCCTGTACTGGGTACACAGTCTCATGTGTGTTGGCATTTGTGCCATGGGGCCATGCTATCATTGTAAACAAAGTGCACACTGGCAGTGCTCTGTCCTATAAGAAGAGTCAAGAGGACAGCAATCTGCTGGTGTGTCTGCCCCTGCTACGTCGACACAGCAGCCCAGCCAGACAGCCCCAGCAACAAAGGATTGCTCTTCATGGTCTGGATTGTGTTTGGATGTTGGAAGGTGGACGAATACATTTTCTTCTATTTTGGTGCTGTCGACTCTTTCCTTACCTTTTCCTCTGTCCCCTGGCACAACACACGTGCACCTTCATGGGAGTGTCAGGAAAACCTGTAGTCAAACACTTCACAGACCCCTTAAGGTGCCTCTGGAACAGCTTTTACTTCTCTCGTAGCTTTCTAGTCGTCCCTGAATGTCCAGCTGCCCTTCTAGGCTGAGATGTACTGTCTAAGCTGCTGTCCTAGTTATATAATCTGTTGTCAATTTGAGAGGATTAAGAGTGAAGGGGTGGAGTTTAGCCTGTCAGTCAGGAGGTGCTAAGGAGATAAATTGCTCGCTGGAGGCAGGATGCACATTCAACTTCCTGAGAGACATTTCTGACAAGAAGCCACATAAGCTAACCTGATGCAGTCAGAGTCCTGAGAGCTGGGGGAGCCACATGAAGTCCCCTGCCAGCACTGAGATGCTCACAACACCACTGGATCCACAAGACTTCCCACCCACTGCCCTGTGATCTTCCTGCATTCGGTGTCATTGCATGTTTCATGAGTCTGAAAAGGGATTTTTAGATTGGTATCAGACATATGGGTTAATATCAGACTTATGCGCTTGATCTGGACTGGGCTGGGATGTTTTCTCAATATTCCATTGCTCTTGTATATAAAGCTCTTTCCTGTATTCATATGAGTGTCTATGAATTTGTTTGTCTAGTCTACCCAAACTAACACAGTAGTACACATGCATAGTCATATGACCTCACCCTAGTCCCAATTTAGCTTTCCAAATGTTCCTTCCTTCCGAGGGGCTGCTAAGTCCCACACAGCAGAAGTGGAATGTTGTTAAAGCTTTCCATGATGCCACCCATCTCAGCTATAAACCCTCCTTGACTCTGCTCACTCAACAGTTCTGTGGGTCTAGCTTAACCTCGACTATCAAGTCTGTAACCTTTTGCTGTCCCACCTGCCAGACTAACAGTTCCCAAGAGGCTCTTAGAAATCACCATTCTCAGCCTGCTCAGCACAAGGGATGCTCCCTTGGGGAAGACTGGCAGATAGATTTTACCCAAGTTCCAGCCGCCCAAGGATTCAAGTATCTTCTAGGGTTCATAGACACTCTTACCAGGTGGATTGAAGCATATCCCACCCGCACAGAGAAGGCTTCAGGAAGTAATTCCTTGATTTGGGCTTCCCAAATCACTACAAGGTGCTAATGGGTCAGTTTTCATCTCCCAAATCGCTCGGGCAGTCTCTCAACACTTATCATCTCCACTGTGCCTGGAGGATGCAATCAGGACAAGTGGAGAGAATTAACCAACACTTAAAGCTAGCCTTCAGGAACCTGTCCCAAGAGAATCAGATGAACTGCAAAGATGCACTGCCAATGACTCTGCTACATCTCAGAGTTTCCCCCACGGCAACCTACTTGCCAAGCCCCTATGAAGTTTTATATGGGCGACCTTTCCTTGTGACAGAGCCAGCTACAGACTCGGAGGTACGTTGAATGCAGCAACATGCCATAGGAGTAGCCCAATGCTAGGAGGCATTCCAGATTTGCACCTGTGGCTACTCTTTTCCATGTGGTGGTTCATGCCCAGGTGTGAACCCTAGCATGGCTTCTGTGCAACTTGTCACACTTTCCAGACTATAAAACTTGACATTTGTCCTGCCCTTCATAAAAATTCACTTGGATT
This sequence comes from Tenrec ecaudatus, assembly GCF_050624435.1. Classification (NCBI taxonomy): domain Eukaryota; kingdom Metazoa; phylum Chordata; class Mammalia; order Afrosoricida; family Tenrecidae; genus Tenrec; species Tenrec ecaudatus. The sequence continues at coordinate 150,892,841 of NC_134540.1, forward strand.
ACAAAATAATAATAATAAATTTAAAAGTAAAAATCCAGCCTAGAGATTACCCAAATTGTGTTTGAGCAACACTATTATTTGAAGGGATGTTCAAAAGCCAATCGTTGACGAGGACTCCACTTAAATCGGCCTTAGGGTATGAGGAATGCTGAGATTCATTGGGTGAATCTGCTGTGCAAGACCTTTATGAAGGGTAGCAAGTCAAGGATGTGACTTTGAGGGTGAAGGTGCACTGACACGAGCCAGGGTAGTTTCAATTGCCTCCGGTGCATGTGACGGTTGGACACTGAATGAGGAAGACAGAAAAAGAATGTATGCCTTTGAATTATGATGATAGCAAAGACTATCGAAAGTACCGTACATTGCCAAAAAGAAAAACATGTCTATTTCGGAGAGAAGTGTGGCCAGAATACTTCTTAAAGGCAAGGGGGCCAGACTTCGTCTCATGTACTTTGGACATGTTGTCGGGAGATACCAGTCCCTGGAGAAGGACATCATGCTTGGTAAAGTGGAGGGGCAGCGAAAGAGAGGAAGACTCTCAAGGAGATGGCTTGCACGGTGGCTACATCAGTGGGCTCAGCCTGGAGAACAATGAGTGAGCTGGCACGGGAGCAGGCAGGGTTTCCGTCTGCTGGAATTAGGGTGGCTATGTGTCAGAACAGACTGGCCGGGACTCGACAACAGGACCTGTGTCCTCAATCCCCTGTCCTCTCTCTCAGTGAATACACAAAAGAATCAGAGCAGATAGTGATGAGTAAACAAACAAGGATTTGTGTAATCCAGCATTTCCAAAAGTTATCAATTCGGGGAATCCTTCCCCCCCACCACTCTCAAAGAATGCTTCTTAGCATCTTGCCTAAAATCTTGACCAGATTTTTTTTAAATAATTTAACTGCAGACATGTCAATCCCCTATTGGCAGTTGCGAGAGGGGCTGCCTGTCAAGTTTTTCAGGTTTGGATGTTTACCAGAGCAGATTGCCTTCACTTTCCCAGGCAGAGTCTTTGGATGGGTTCAAAGCGATCACCTTTTGGTTTGTATCCAAGCATTAACTATTTTATCACAAGGACGCCTTGCTTACCAACCCCTCCCCACCCACCAAAAATACAAAACACCTCACTGCTATGAGTAGAGTCAATTCTGACTCATGGGGGCCCTATAAGACAGAGAGGAACTGCCCTGGGGGTTTTGAAGACTAACTCTTTAAGGGAGTAGAAAACCCCATCTTTACCCCCAGGGCTTTATTCTAGAGTGACTGGTGCGAATTGCAGCCCCTACACCCCCAAGACTCTGTTAATCTCCCAGGGGAGGCCAGATAGGGGAAACTGCAATCTCACAGAGAGAACGCCTGAGTTGAAAGAAATGAAGTCGTTGATCTTATCAACTCAACTGGCATTTGACAGTTAATTGAAAAATGTTGACGAAAGCAGAGAACCATGAAAAAGACATATGCACTTTAATTTTTGTTTCCTTAAACATATAACTACATACTCATTTCAAAACTACTTGATCTAAGTATACTTTCTTTGCGTATAGGCTGACTAATTAAAGAAAGCTCTTCCACATCTACCCTCCATGTGCCCCATAGAGCAAGTTATCATGATTCTTATCAAACAAATCCAACGAAGCCTCTTTCTTTAGTCACAATTTCCCTTCCATCTTTTAAATCAGCTCTCTTCATCAGCCCCATTCTCATGTCCAGTCCTCCAACAAAGAGGAAATAATCAAATAGGGTCTCCTTCGGATCACAGCCAATGCCTCCTCACAGGAAAATCCAGAACCCATCAAATGAAAACGACAGCGGGTCAGAGAGTCAAACCTGCAGTGAAGGCATTCAAAGCAGTTCTCCTGGGACATCACTTTGTCAAATCTTCATGAGGCATTGTTGTTCCTAGGTGTCATCAAGTCGATTTCTATTGACAGCGACTCCATGTGACACAGTAGATCTGCTCCACAAGTTCTTCTCGGCTGTCGTTTTAACAGGAGCAGATCAACCCTAACTTTTCTATTGGCAGCTGAGCTTTTAACCATTGCACTCCAAGGGCCCTTATTAGATTATGCACGCGCAAAAAAAAAACAACATTAAAATGCAGATACCCATCTTGTTTTTGTGCATGTTATTATCTCTGCAGGTCTGTCTAAATAAGATAGGCTGGATGAACAATCTGGAGGAAAAACAACGGGACCGACAGGGGGGCCGGGGTGAATGGGATAAGGGGAGGTGGGGCGAAAGGAAGTGGTGTTAACAAACCCAGGGACAAGGGAACAACAAGTGATCCAAATTGGTGGTGAAGTGGGTGTGGGAAGCCTGGTAGGGCATGATCAAGGGTAATGGAACCAAGAGGTATTGCTGAAACCCAGGTGGGGAGGGAGCATTATATTGGGACAGGAGGAAAGTCAAGGGAAATAGCGGAAAGAGCTGGGAGGCAAAGGGCATTTATACAGGTCTAGATAAAGACATGTACATATGCAAATATATATATGAGGGTGGAGAAATAGATCTATGTGCCTATATTTATAGGTTTAGTATTAAGGTGGCAGAAGGACATTGGGCCTCCACTCAATTACTCCCTCGATGCAAGACTACTTTCTTCTATTAAATTGGCATTCTATGATGCTCACCCTCCCGACACAACTGCTGAAGACAAAGCGGGTGAATAAGCAAATATGGTGAAGAAAGCTGACGGTGCCCGGCTATCAAAAGATACAGCATCTGGGATCTTAAAGGCTTGAAGTTAAATAAGCGGCCATCTAGCTCAGAAGCAACAAAGCCCACATGGAAGAACACACCAGCCTGTGTGATCATGTGGTTCTGAAGGGATCAGTTATCAGACATCAAAGAACAAAAAATCATTTCATTGGGTGCAAACCTCCATGATAAAATGGCTGAGGACAAATGGGTGCATAAGCAAAGGTGGTGAAGGAAGCTGATAGTGTCCAGCTATCAAAAGGTATAGCGTCTGGGGTCTTAAAGGCTTGAAGGTAAACAAGTGGCCATCTAGCTCAGAAGCAACAAAGCCCACATGGAAGAAGCACACCAGCCTGTGAGAGCACAAGGTGTTGAAGGGATCAGGTATAAGGCATCATTAGAACAAAAAAATTTTACCATAGTGAATGAAGAGGGAAGTGCAGAGCGGAGACCCAAAGCCCATATGTTTGCTACTGGAGATCCCCTTGCAGACGGGTCTAGGGGAGGAGAGGAGTCAGTCAGGGTGTGATTTAGCACCGATGAAGACTACAGCTTTCCTTTAGTTCCTAAATGCTTCCTCTCCCCCCGCCCCCACCCGCCAACCCCCCCCCCCCCCCACACACACACACACACACTATCATGATCCGAATTCTACCTTGCAAGTCTGGCTAGACTAGAGGATATACACTGGTACAGATAGGAGCTGGAGGCACAGGGAATTCAAGGCGGATGACACCTTCAGGACCAGGGGGGTGAGTGGCGATACTGGGAGGGAAGAGGGAGAGTGGATTGGAAAGAGGGAACCGATTACAAGGATCCACATTGACCTCCTCCCTGGGGGACAGACAACAGAAAAGGGGGTGAAGGGAGACGTCAGACAGGGCAAGATATGACAAAATAATAATTTATAAATTATCAAGGGCTCATAATTTATAAATTATCAAGGGCTCATGAGGGTGAGGGGAGCAGGGAGGGAGGGGGGAAAATGATCGCTATCCACACTTTACCTTTGGGGACTTGCTGCAAATTAAATCTAGTTACAGGTCTAGAAGCAAACGTGCATATTGAAGGATGATTTTGTAATGCATTGGCCTCAAGCTATGCTCTAGATGTAGCACAATTAAGCTGATCTCCTCAAGTATGGCGGGGGGGGGGGACAGGGGAGCAATGGCTTTACTGATAGTGGATTAATCTCTTCTGATTAAAAGGGTGCTGGTGACTGGAGTGGCTGTTAAGGCAGAATCAGGGAGTAGATGAGATGTTATGGCAGCGCCTGAACAGCTCCCAAGACTAGCAAACTGGTTTGGGGAGGGGTGGGGGAGGGGTTGTCAGATGCTTACAGACATCCTCCCTGAAGGCAGTTAGTCACCAGACTACATGGTAGGCCCCACCCCCTGCTATTCAAGAGCAATGGACAGGCCTGCAGTCATGATTTGGTTCCTGTAGGTGGAGTTCACACCCTACCAATAACGGTCTCTATCAGTTGAGCCAGGGAACAGGTCAAACCAGCTCTGTGACATCCAAAGTTAGGCTGCCATCCTGTATCTAGGATCCACCCATCTTGCCACATGTATACCCCAATCCCTCTTCCTATTGCGTGGATACCCCTAAATCACCCCCTCCAATTACTGCATTATCTATAGTACAACCCCTTCCTGGGATGTATGTCTTCATCTGTAATTAGGGGGTTTGCATATCCCCAGATAATATAAAAGCCTTGGTTAACATTAAATATCTCTCTCTCTCTCTCCACGTGGACCACCAAGTGGAGCTGAGGTGAGCACTGCTACCATGAAATGTGTCTGACTCCATTATTTCAATCTCTTTTACCTCTCATGATCTCTATAGCTTTACTATAATTTTACTTATTATGGCTGTAAAATTGTGCCTACCGCACCCGTGATGATGTGTTAGGGGCTGGCTTCCCCTGGCAGCAGAGTGCAGGTACATAGTGCAGGTACAGAGTGCAGGTACATATTCCAAGAGGGCAGACACAGGAAGGAGGGAGGAAAGGACCTGGGTCTCTGCTGCAGCACTCTTATAGATATCAAAATAGCCACACTCCTCCCAAGGAGACATCATCAGGCTGTGCCCTGCACCTGATGGTGGAAAGCTTAATACCAAACCACTGACAATTCCAGCCAGGCAAAGTTGACACAAAACCTGCCTATCACACACACACCCAGAGAGAGAGAGATTGAGAGAGAGAGAGAGAGAACCATGACAATCAACCATTTTCTTATAAACAGCATAAACTTAAAGTAATCTCACAACCTTTTTAATTTTCAGAGAATCGCCGATTCTTTCTTTGTCTTTTGTGTTTACTTACAGTAGTAAGTAAAGCTGTTATAAACAGACTCAGGAATAAGAGCGGCAATAAGACAACCTGTAAGCTTGCAACCAACTTCAGGGAGCAAAAGTATGCTAGCAGAGTAGCTGCCTGGTTGTGAGGTTTCAGTGGACCCTAATTGTCAGTCAGTTTGTTTGAAAGAAGAAATGTAAAAACAAAACAAAATTAAAATATTAAGTATATCCTAGTAGTTTAAGTGGAGATCTGTTGAGATTATTTCTATTGAATGGCAATAAGCTTCTCTGAGTATAAGAATGCGATCTCAGAAGAACATTCTCAAGTAACCTAAAAGTTATCTTCTAGGGACGGTTGGTTTAGTTATTCTAAAGGCTTTAGTTTGAATAGGATAGGCAAGTTGAAGAGAAAAGATCATTTCTCCAACATCAGGGCTGAGCATCACCACAAGCTGTTATAGACTCCACACTTTCCTGGTACCAAAAAAATACATGTTGTAATCAATTTGGGAGGGAGGTGAAAAAGAAGAACTGATTGATACCAAGGGCTCAAGTAGAAGGAAAATATTTTGAAAATGATGATGGCAACATATGTACAAATGTGCTTGACACAATTGATTAATTGATTCTTACAAGAGCCACAAATAAAATGATCTACAGAAAGAAAAAGAACACTTACCGCCAAAATAAATAAATAAAACATCAATTTGAAGAAACCACATGTGCTAGTCGGGGTTGACTTGAGAAACGAATTCACAGGCACTCATGTGTATAAGTAAGAGGTTTACATAAAAGAGTAATTGGATATTAAGAGAACAGTTCAGTTCAGTCCAAGTCCAGAAGTCTGATATTAGCCCATATGTCCAATAGCACTCTATAAAGTCCTCTTCAGGCACACAACACCTGCAAAGAAACTGAATGCAGGAAGATCACAGCCAGTGGGTGGAAAGTCTTGTGGATCCAGTGATGGTGGAAGCATCTCAGCACTGGCATTGGTCTCCACGTGGCTCCTCCAGCTCTAGGGCTCTACCTCCATCGGTGTGCCTCCATGTGGCTTGCCAACAAGCATGGCTTGAAGGGAGAGAGGGTAATTGGCTTACACCTTCACACCTCCAAATGAGGCCATCAAACTGTGACCTGATTGACAAGCTAGACTCTACCCCTTTGGAAGTTGACAGGAGATTATGTAACTGCCACACCACAGCTTGCTCATATTATTAAGCTACCTGAGATGTCCAATTATCTAGTCCTATGTAAGGGATTTGGTTTCCTTTCAACTTGTCAACATTGTGTACAACAGTGTCTATATACTGCCCCCATGATGTGCTGGAACAGTTCAGGGGTGCTACAAAATACTTTATCCTGGATTACGGGCTATAACACAAAAGTTTTTAATTTCTAGGGGGCAGTCAGTAATTTACTTTTTTCTGAAAAAGGGGCAGTCAGCCAAGTTAATTTAGAAACCTACGCATTTAGATACATACATGCAGACTTTTCTTGTGTGTACCTGTGGTAGTTACATAATCTGGTTTCAATTTGAGACTTGAGAGTGAAGGGGTAAAGTTTGGCCTGTCAAACGGGTCGCAGCTTGATGACCTCATTTGGAGATGCTAAGAAGATAAACAGCTCGCTGGTGGGGCCCACACTCAGTCCCTGAGAAACTCTCTACTGACAAAACACATGGAGCTATGCTGATGGCAATGAGAACCCTGGACCTGGAGGAGCCACGTGGAGACCCATGACAGCGCTCAGATGAACAAAACACTGCCCCATCCTGCGCCATCCTCACAATTGTTCCTACACGTGAGCCCATTGTTACAACCACTGTGTCGATCTATCTCCCTAAGGTTCTTCCTCTCTTTGACTGCCCCTCTATGTTACCAAGCATTATAGCCTTCTCTGGAGACTGGTCTTTCCTGATAACATGTCTAAAGAACATGAGCTGAATTTTCACCATCATTTTCTCTAAGAAGTATTTTGGCCATACTTTTTTCAAGACAGATTTGTTTGTCCTTTTAGCCGAGCCCAGTGGTTCTCAAACTGGGGGTCATGATCCCTTTGGGGGCTTGAATGACCCTTTCACAGTGGTCGATCGACTCATAACAGTAGCAAAATTAGAGTTATGAAGTAGCAACAAAAATAATTTTATGGTTGCGGGGGTCACCACAACATGAGGAACTGTATTAAAGGGTCGCAGCATTGGGAAGGTTGAGAACCACTGCCCTAGCCCTTGCAGATAGCTTTAAGAAACCTTTCTTCCATGATAAAGGTGCAGAAACCATGTCTTAGGGCACCTGGCACCACTCTTACCTGAGTTTCCCTAATAACCAATTACAAAAAGGTCATGCTTGAGAGAACTGCTTATAAGAGAGAAATACCTTGTAACCATACTTATCCTAACCCCACCACTGCCGTGGAGTCCATTCCGACACACAGGGACCCTGGATGTGGTTTCTGGGACTAAATCTTTATGGGAACAGACAGCCTCATCTTTCTCCTGAGGAGGGATGAACTGCTGACCCTGAGGCTAGTAGTTCAATCCCCAGCCCACAGAATTTCCCTTTAGCTGGTCAACCATTCAACCCACCAACTGCTCTGCAGGAGAAAGTTGAGGCTGCATGCTCCAATAGATATTTCCAAGCTTGGGAACCCGATGGAGAAGTTCTCAACTGACCTATAGCAGAAATTGACTTGATGACTGAGTTTAATCCCCTCCTAGCCTGAAAACATCAGTTATGAAAAGAATAGGATGGAAGGAAGGCTAAACAACCTGTGCTAGGCAGATGACACAACTGTCCTGGCTGAAAGTAAGAGGACTTGAAATAGTTGTTGATGAAGTTTAAGGATTCCAGCCTTCCATATAGATTACAACTTAATGTAAAATACACAAAAATCCTCACCGATGGGTGAGAACCCATAGGTAACAACTTGAAAAATAGAGAAAAGATTTCATTAGTCAAGGACTTCATCTTGCTTGAATCCATAATCAATGCTCATGAAAGTATCAATCAAGAGATCAAATGATGTGTTTCATTGGGTAAATCTGAGGCACAAGACCTCCTTAGGGTGTTGACAAGCAAGGATGTTACTTTCAGGACTAAGGTATTTTCAATGGCTTTATATGCGTGCGAACGTTGGGCATTGAATAAAGAAGGATAAAGCAGAATTGATGTGTTTGAATTAAGGTGCTCAAAAAAATATTGAATTTACCATGAACTGTCATTGGTTTTTGTTGTTGTTCTTTTCTTTGCTTTGTTGCTTTGTTTTGTTCTGTCTTGTTTTTGTGCATATTATTGTCTCAACATGTCTATCTAGATAAGCTAGGCAGGATAAACAATCTGGAGGAGAAAACAATGGGACTAATGGGTCTGGGGGGGGGACATGGGAAGGGGGGGTAGGGAAAGTGGGTGTTAACAAACCCAGGGACAAGAAACAACAACTAATCTAACATCAATGGTGAAGAGGGTGTTGGAGGCCTAGTAGGGCTTGATCAAGAGCAAGGTAACCTAGAGGAATCACTGAAACCCAAACGAAGGCTGAGCATGATAGTGGGACAAGAGGAAAGTAAAAGGAAATAGAGGAAAGAACTAGGAGGCAAAAGGCATTTATAGAGGTCTAAATAAAGGCATGTTCATGTCTAAATATATTTACATATGATAATGGAGAAATAGATCTATGTGCATATATTTATAGGCATAGTATTGAGGTAGCAGATGGACATTAGGCCTCTACTCACATACTCCTTCATCGCAAGAACACTTTGTTCTATTAACCTGGTGTTCCGTGATGCTCCCTCTCCCGACATGATTGCTAAAGACAAAGTGGGTGCATAAGCAAATGTGGTGAAGAAAGCTGGTGGTGCCTGGCTATCAAAAGATATAGTGCCTGGGGTCTTAAAGGCTTGAAGATAAACAAACGGCCATCTAGCTGAGAAGCAACAAAGCTTATATGAAAGAAGCACATCAGCCTGTGTGATCATGAGGTGTCGATAGGATCAGGTACCAGGCATAAAAGACTCAGAACCAAAAATCATATCATTGTGAATAAGGGGGAGTGCAGAGTGGAGACCCAAAGCCCAACTGTAGGCAATTTGACATCCCCTTATAGAAGGGTCACAGAGAGGAGATGAGCCCTTCAGGGTGCAGTATAGCAAAGATAAAATATACAACTTTTCTCTAGTTCTTTAATGCTTTCTACCCTCAATTATCGTGATTCCAATTCTACCTTAAAAATCTGGCTATACCACTCTAGCCCAGGTGGCGATGAAGCATGGTAGTAGGGCAGGAGGAAAGTCAAGGGAGATGGAGGAAAGAGCTAGGAGTCAAAGGGCATTCATGGAGGTCTAGACAAAGACATGTACATGCAAATATATATAGGAGGATGGGGAAATAGATCTATGTGTCTATATTTATAGGTCAAGTATTAAGGTGGCGGAAGGACCTTGGGCCTCTACTCAAACACTCCCTCTATGCATGAATACCTTCTTTTATTAAATTGGAACTCTATGATGCTCACTCTCCCGACACAACGGCTGGAGCCAAAGTGTGTGAACAAGTAAATGTGGTGAAGAAAGCTGATGGTGCCCGGCTATCAAAAGAGATAGTGACTGGGGTCTTAAAGGCTTGAAGATAAACAAGCGGCCATCTAGCTCAGAAGCAACAAAGTCCACATGGAAGAACACACCAGCCTGAGTGAGCGAGTGGTCCCAAAGGGATCAGTTACCAGGCATCAAAGAACAAAAAATCATGTCATTGACTGCACACCTCCATGATAGGATCGCTGAAGACAAATGGGTGCATAAGCAAATGTGGTGAAGAAAGCTGATGGTGCCCGGCTATCAAAAGAGATAGTGTCTGGGGTCTTAAAGGCTTGAAGGTGAACAAGCAGCCATCTAGCTCAGAAGCAAATAAGCCCACAAGGAAGAAGCACACCGGCCAGTGCGATCACGAGGTGCCCAAGGGACCAGATATAAGGCATCATGCAAAAAAAAAAAAAAGATATAAGTGTGTGTATGTATGTGTATATATGTGTATATGTATATATGTATGTATATATATGTATATATATATCATATTAAATGAAGGGGGAAGTGCAGAGTGGAGACCCAAGGCCCAAGTGTCGACCAATGGAGATCACCTCATAGAGGGGTTTAGGAGAGGAGATGGGTTAATTAGGGTGTGAGGTAGTATCGATGAAGAACACAGCTTTCCCCCGGATCCTGGATGCTTCCTCCCCCCAACTACCATGATCCGAATTCTACCTTGCAGGGCTGGATAGGACAGAGGCTGTACACTGGTGCATATGAGGGTTGGAGGTACAGGGAATCCAGGGTGGATGATACCTTCAGGACCAAGGGTGTGAGGGACGATGCTGGGAGAGTGGAGGGTGAGTGGGTTGGAAAGGGGGAACTGATTACAAGGATCCACATGTGACCTCTTCCCTGGGAGAGGGACAACAGAGAAGGGGGGAAGGGAGACTCCGGATAGGGCAAGATATGACAAAACAACGATGTATAAATTACCAAGGGCATATGAGGGAGGGGGGAAGGGGGAGGGAGGAGGGGAAAAAAAAGAGGACCTGATGCAAGGGGCTTAAGTGGAGAGCAAATGCCTTGAGAATGATTGGGGCAGGGAATGTATGGATGAGCCTTATACAATTGATGTATGTATATGTATGGATTGTGGTATGAGTTGTATGAGTCCCTAATAAAATGTAAAAGAAGAAAAGAGAAAAAAATGATTAGGGCAAAGACTGTACAGATGTGCTTTATACAATTGATGTATGTATATATATGAACTGTGAAAAGAATTGTATGAGCCCCAATAAATTGTTAAAATTAAAAAAAAAATCTGGCTATACCAGAACATGTATATTGGTACAGATCACAGCTAGAAACACAGGGAATCCAGGACAGATAACCCCCTCAGGACCAATATTAAGAGTAGCTATACCAGGAGGGTAACGGGGAAGTGGGGGAGAAAGGGGAAACCTATCGCAATGATCTACTATAACCCCCTCCTAGGGGGATGGACAACACAAAAGTGGGTGAAGGGAGACATCAGTCAGTATAAGACATGAAAAAACAATCCATAAATCATCAAGGATTCATGAGGGAGGGAGGGTGGGGAAGAGAGGGAAAATTGATAAGCTGATACCAAGGGCTCAAGTAAAAAGAAAATGTTTTGAAAAATTATAATGGCAACAAATGTATAAATGTGCTTAACACAATGGATTGTAATAAAAGTTGTACAAACCCCCAATAAAATGATTTTTTTAAAGAAGAACAAATGAATCTGTCTTGAATGGACAGCCAGAGAGCTCCTTAGAAGCAAGATGGCAAGACCTCATCTCACATACTTTGGACATACTTTGTTATTTGGAGAGACAGGTGCTTAGAAAAGGAAAGGACATGCTACTTGGTAAAGTGGAGGGACAGCAAAAAATAGACCCTGGACAAGATGCATTGACACAATGGCTGCAATCATGGGCTCAGACAGGACAGCGATTGTGAGGATGGCACAAGACAGGGACGTGTTTCACTCTGTTGTACATCAGATTTCTTTGAGTCAGAACTGATTCAATGGTACCTAGCAACAAAAACAGCCTTCCTCCGCTTTTTGTTTGTAACCGCCAATAAAATGTTGTACTAGAACTTAGGTTCTTTGTTCTAATTCATTAAATGTATCCACACCTCTCACTTTTGTCTTTTTAATTTTTTTTTAACTTTCAACAACTTAGGCACTTTTTTTCCCCAACACACCCACTTCAAACCCTTCAATGTACCATCGCTTAGCTCACTGCCTCCCTGTGTTCCCTGTTCCCATTCCTCCTTCATTCCCTACCCTCTGGCCTTGGGTAAACGCTCTCCTTTCCATTGTTGATTATTTTAACACAGGGGAAAGTTCCGTTCCAGACCTTAAGAGTAACTAAGGTGCTCTTACATTTTTGATTAGTTGGTTTAACCTCTGAGGAGTCCTTTGTCCCCATTTGAGTAGCTCTTGAAAGCCGGGTAAAGTCTCTGAATTTCATTGTCAGGTTTGAGTGGTTTCTCTTAATGACAATTAATTGGTGGAGCATGTCCAAGATAACTCATTTTCCTAGGTTGGTAGCAAATTAATTGGAAGTTTAAGACTGAATAAGGAAGGTGGTACTGCTATGAGTATCAGAAAAATAATCCTAGGAATTGAAATGGAAATGATATCTGTCCCTTCACCTACTCGAATGGAAAGGTGAAGAAGCTTGGAAGAAGCTGAAAAGTTAGTCAGACATAAGGTGCTTAAGAGCTACCAGCAGGGGGAGCGGGGAGCGGGGAGGGAGGGGAAGGGAAAAAAAGGAAAATGAGTTGATTACAGGAACCCAAGTGGAAGGCAAATTTTGAGAATGACGAGGGCAACGAATGTATAAGTGTGCTTTACTCAATTGATGTATGTGTGGACGGTGATTAGAGTTGTATGAGCCCCAATAAAAAGATTTATTAAAAAAAATTTAAAGAGCTACCAGCAGCTCTTGATGTAGGACATGGATAGCATCATGTAACATCTCAGCATATTGAGTGTTGCTGGGCACAAACAACAGCACCCAGGAGCATGTGGCAAGACCCACAACGTCTTGCAGGAGTTGAATGAAACCTGATAGATCAGCTGTGGTGCAGAGCAATCTGAGGAGATTTGTTTGTGAAAACAAATGAAACAGCCTCTGGGCATATTCTTTCAGGAAGCTACGGTCTTCAATGAATCAAGGGGCAAAAGCCAAAACCTCTGAATTATTACCAATATCATGACCCCATCTATACCCTCAGGCTTATAGAGCCTAGTGAATTGTAAACAAGCACTAATGATATATTTGTACTTCTAAGCAAGCAGTCTCCCAGCCTAAGATGCACTCTTCAAGGGAATACATTTCCTGCCACCCACAGAGTCTCTATGGATAACTGAAGTTGATCCAGCTCCTAGTCAGGCATTACCTAAAGAAGGATTAGCTCAAAATAGCCCAAACCTCTCCACCCATCCAGGGGAAAATTGGGCTATGTTTCCAAAGTATTCTCAAGAGCCAGCCAAGAAACCTAATGTATGACGCAAAATGCTTCCAGATCCAGAAAAACTGAAGGATCAGTGGACCAAAAGATGTTCTTAAAAGTGTGCCAGATGCCAGGGGCCAATGGTAGATATGATCTAGAATCCAGTTTGGGCAGGTCCAATGTTCTAATATGATACTATCTCCTCCAAAGCCTGGTTGTGATGACTTAGCACTGACATTGGACAAGATAATGTACGGTGATTCCCCAGGGCCTGTGGATGTCCACCAGTTTCTCTCCAAAGAGATCCTCCCCATCATCCCTACTAAAGAACAACATCTGCGCAGCCTAGTAACACTGCACACACACACAAAAAAAGTTGAACTGGTAATTGGCGGGTTGAGTGAAGTGTTTCCATTATAAAAACATGTCTCTATTTGTGATGGGCTGTTTGGTTTCTTTATAGCTCTCTGAACACAAAACCTTCATTTAGCTCTTAATCTCTCAGTTATATCTGGAGGATTTTCTAAAGCCTGTTCATCTTAAAAGTTATTAGAACCTTACATTTGAAATTAGCAGTCAAAACATCTTAAGAAATGTCAAAGATGGAGAAAGTGAAATTATTATTAAAACATTTATTGAACGTCAACCAGATTTTATATAGCTGTGCTTCTAGATCATGAGTTTATGACCTAAAATAACCTAAGTGATTGCCTTGAGAGGTCCTAGTCCGCAAAATGCCTGGCTATGTTCAACTAAGCCAGACCCATCTGTCTTCTTTTCAGAGCCCTAAAAAAATGTGCCTCCAGATTCCAGAGCTCCTGGTGTGCTATGCTGAAGAAGATACAGAGTTCTTGTGTGCTTTCTTTGTTTTTTCTATTTTGCACATGAGACAAAACCATTAAAAACACCGTAAAACTAGAACCAATCTCCGAGATCTATGTGTAACCTCCTCTCTGGGAGATGGGCAATGGGGAGGCGGGTGAGGGCAGACGCCGGGGAGTGTAAGATAAGATATAATAATTATTTATAAACTATCAAGGGACCAGGGGTGGGATCGGGGAGGGGGGGCGGAGAAACCGAGCTGATTCCAGGAACCCAA